>NW_004949096.1:22925822-22939261 GCF_000317375.1 Microtus ochrogaster | reverse complement strand
AAAAAGTCCCCTCTCCAGCCTCTCACGGTGTTAGCGGTTATGTCTCTTGGGATCTGACGATTCTCTGGACAGTAATGGTGCTGCTGCGGGAGCCTTAGCCCTGGCCTGAAAGAAGCAGCGAGTTGCTCAGTGGGTGCTTCAGACAGCCCTAATGAGTATTTCGAAGTGTTGCATCACAGTAGGGCCATCATTTATGCTCACAGGAAAGATTTTTGGCCAAGAAACCAAGACTCACACACTTTCTCTGGCCAAACAGAGGAACGTTAGGCTCCAGCTGGACCGGATAATTCAACGCTATTCTGATCTTGTCTCTCCTTGTATTCTCCATCTTTGTCCCTGTTTCTTTTCACCCTGTACCTGAGACTCTTCAGGTCTAGTTTGACCTGAAAAAGAAAAATATTTCTGGTAACTAGATCTTGGATTTTGAAAATAATTGCTAAACGTACCTTTACTTAATTATAACGAGAGTCTAAAAATAGCTCTGGTAGAAGCAGAGTGTCGCCTGCTACAGAGATCCACCCAAGCACTGAGGTTTCCACACACCTTACATGTTAGCAAGGTAAACCACTCGGTGTAGGTTACTAGTTGTTGGTGTCTCCTTGATCAGTTTAGAAACCATTAATGTAGGCAAGCAATAAACCAGCAAAATATATGACACTGTTCAACTCAAACAAATGGTCACCTTGGTTAAGCTTGCATCTTCAAGGCAGCTTAAGAGAAAAAAATAACAGTTTCTTACTAATTACAAAGTCTACCCAGTGTGTCCACATCTGTCCACTGCGAGCATTTTATATCTATCACATCAATGAAACTGATCGCTATAATGATGTCTTCGTGAGTATATGAATTCTCAGTCACTATTAGAAGAAAGATCTGGTATCAATTTGAATGAACAAATGAAATTATATAGACAGATTCATATATTTTATATATATATATATATATACTTTAAAACATGTGATTCTATTACTCTGCTTTTCATAATTTTTTATTCAAAAATATTTAAGATTCAGGCTGGAGATATGGCTTAATGTTCGTGCAAAAAAACTCAGGTTCAGCTCCCAGCACCCATGTGGTGGGTCAAACTATTTATAACTCCACTTGCAAGGGATCTAATCTCAGTGGATACCAGAAATACACTCGATGTACATACAGGCAAAACACTCATATACTTTACACATCAATTTTAAAATTATGTACCAATCCTTTTCAACAACTGTTCATGTAATATTGTATGACAGAAAAAAAAAATCCAGAAAAAAATCCAGCTAAAATTTAGGCAACTAGATTACTTAAATAAGTTATAGCATACCTATATATTCTGAAATGAAATTAAAATAAGAAAAAATAAGATATTCATGCCATATAAGATGCCTATAATTTTAGCTAAAGGAGATCTCAAGCAATACCATATATTCTTTTTAAAAATATTTCAGTGTAATATGCACAAAAATATGCATTCTAAAACATGTCATGGTTTTTAGATGTAAGGATAATCAATGCATCTTCTCAGCTTATTTCTTCATTTTCTGTTTTTAACAAATATACCACCAGTGACTCCAATAGAAAGAAAGCACTGGAAGTTTGGGTGGCTGAAGCTTCAGGTAACGTGTTATAACATGAATTTCATTCACTCTTCCGCATGGAGAGGTGTTGGACTTAAGCATAAAGACAGCATGGTGAACAAGAGTGTAGTGTCTGAGTGTGCTCGCTAAGACAGCTGAGGTACACTGTAAGGAACAGGGGTTACAAACACTTGTGAGCTACCATGCAGGAGCTGGGAATAGAACCTGGGTCCTCTAGATTAGCCAGTGTGGCTAACTTCTGAGCCATCTTGCCAGCTCCTTGTCTGACTTTTAAGAGGGTTGCCTTATAGTCTACTTTCAGAAGCGATAAGGAAAATAAAGAAACATTCCTCAAAAAAACCAAATACCTGGGGCCGGGCGATGGTGGCGCATGCCTTTAATCCCAGCACTCGGGAGGCAGAGGCAGTGAGTTCGAGACCAGCCTGGTCTACAGAGCTAGTTCCAGGACAGGCTCCAAAGCCACAGAGAAACCCTGTCTTGAAAAACAAAAGCAAAAACAAAAAAACAAAACCAAATACTTGTCAACTAATACAAACTGTAGTGTTGGAAAAATAACCAAGCTACTACACTAAAATTTTGGCTCATAATAGCACCTGTACCTGAAAGAGCTGAAGACATTCCCCACTTTAACCAAGGCAGAAAGTCTCCTGGCGCCCATTTCCAATTAGAAGCAGAGTCATTACAATTAATTTGCTAATTGCACTTAAAGCGTCTCTTCACCCATTACAGTTTATGCCTCCTGCTGTAGATTGCTATGGTTCCCGCAGTGTCTCACGCTCCCATTCTCCCTGTGATGATGCTCTCTTCAGCCATCTCCAAAGACTGTCACTTTCCCTATCAACACACACGTGGAGTCAGTGAGCCCACCTAGCATCATCTCATATCTCTTGTTTTCTGAGCATATAATTTGCAGCTAAGCACAACCCGTCACTGGGATGATGGTATATTTTGTTTTCATATAAGTTGGGATGGTAGCTTAGCTATGACATTTGCTAAAACCTTTACCACAAATGTTTAAATGTTCCAGTGTGTTCCCCTCATTTGCAGCTGAGACAAGAATACCACATAGTAGTGTCATGGTTAGAAATGTATATAATCAGAGCAGAGATCTGGTCTAGAGTGAAGATTATGAAGACCCTGTCTTCATTTGTTTTACCGTGCAACAGGCTTTTCAAAAGCTGAGCAACTGAAGTCCTCTTTCAGAAGACATTTCCTGTCAGATTCCCCTTAATGTCTGCCCCTATTTACCTGGTCCAGAAGTGAAATTTTGGGTTTAGTTGTCTCTATAACTTCTTTCCAACTCAAAATGACTGCTGAGGCCAATTACATTTGGTTACCAGACTTTCCGTGCTTTTGAAGGGAATTTTCCTTTGGGGAATAAGGTTGAGCTAGGGGAAATTGTTGTTGGTACTAAAATATGTATCTTCTACCTAAGAGCGTCTGCGTGAAGTACCAGAAAACTGTTGTCTCATTTCCTAACTTCCAGAAAAAGTAAACACATGGGCAGCTTAGAAAGACAATTAACTATTTGAGTTGATTTCCTTAAACATGAATAAAACTCTAGTTTGCGTATTCATCATCAAAAACTGAACAAAGGTTCATGATGATGGGTGGAATACATAAAAGAGACAACAATAGGAAAATGGCTTTGTAGCTTTCCTTTCCAAAACCAAGAATAGATTGTTATATGTTAGATTGGTGGATGGATGGATGGATGGATGGATGGATGGATGGATGGATGGATGGATGGAAAGACAGATAGACTAACAAAATGATAAATAGATGATTGATAGATAGATGATAGATAGATAGATAGATAGATAGATAGATAGATAGATAGATAGATAGATAGATAATAGAGAGATAGACGTAAACAAGGGTCTTTGCTGTGCATTTCAGATGAAAGACACATGACACAGAACTGGCTTTAAGCCCAAAGGGTCAGCACAGCTAGTGTAAGCTTTAAGTAATTCATGTCCAGCATTTGTATGAGACTACTGCTGGGTAGGACAGACACATGCAGAAAATCTGTGGTCTCTCCTCCGAGGGCTTTGATGTAGATTTCTTTTTTCTTCTTTTCCTCTACATAAAATGTGACTTGAAAGACAAGATTAGCCCTACCTCTGAAAAATGATCCTGTTCTGTTAAGAAGCAGACAAGGCAATAAGTTTAAAACGAAATTTCGGTGGGAGGGGAAATACAGCTGTAGAAGTTAACCTAAAAGTTCAACAAACCCTGCCAAGACATATGACAGCGCTTAACTTGCTCCGAGTGGGGACTCTCCTTGGAGACCTCTCCCAGCATTATCAAAAGCATTCCCTTTGAAGGAGGCCAGCTCCTGATAATCATACCAGGGAATCAAGCTCAGGCATCTCTCTGTAATGGGATTCAGATTCTTCGAAAACTTGGGAGTGTTGAAGGTTTAATTACCCAGTAAAACAAGAAAAATGCATTATACAGTAGAGATAAATGAATGGGAACACCAGGGAAACATGCTTGTCCATAAGTCATTGGGTCACATGATCTCTTCTCCATTTCCTCTTGCTATTTTATTACACTGTCCCCAAAGACAGAGGGCAAAAAGCAGCAGGCTCATAGCTTCCTCAAAGTCTGAATGCTGTAGAGTAAAACTTCCCCCAAATGGCTTGCAGCTTTACAAAGAATTGTGTGTGTGTGTGTGTGTGTGTGTGTGTGTGTGTGTGTCCCAAATGGCTTGCAGCTTTGCAAAGACTTGTATGTGTGCACATGTGTATGTGTGTGTGTGGCAAATATGGCCAAATGCTAGTAAATGTCAAGGTAACATAAGACCAGGTACACATTAAAAAAAGAGAAAGGGAAGATAAATGGAGGAGCAAGCTGCCTGTCTTCCTCTCTGTCTCTCTCTGTCTGTCTCTCTCTCTGTCTCTGTCTCTCTCTCTCTGTCTCTCTCTGTCTGTCTCTGTCTCTCTCTCTCTCTCTCTCTCTCTCTCTCTCTCTGTCTCTCTCTGTCTCTCTCTCTCTGTCAATGTAGTCAATCCATTTTCTATGTTTTATCATTTACTAGTGTCACCAGTTTCCTGACTTTGTTGCTACATTTTAAGGGGTATATTAAACATCAAAAACATCTA
Source organism: Microtus ochrogaster (assembly GCF_000317375.1). NCBI lineage: Eukaryota > Metazoa > Chordata > Mammalia > Rodentia > Cricetidae > Microtus > Microtus ochrogaster. The sequence goes on along the minus strand of NW_004949096.1, from coordinate 22,934,568 downwards.
TATTAGTCAGATGATGAGACTCAGTAACGGAGGCTAGGAACTAAGCATGGGTCCTTTGCTCTGTTTCATGCAAAAATTGAAAATTTTTTTAACTTCAATATTTTAATATTTTTATTCCTTGAAAATATCATGCATATCCACAATTTATCGTAATCCCTTCCTTTCCCCCACAAAACCTTCCTCCCACTGCCCCAGGACTCCTACACATATCTCCCATATCTTCCTTCTAGAATTTTTATGTAATAGTTTAGCCCACTAAGACCAACTAGTCTCGTGCACACCATGTACATGGGTGTGGGGTCATCCACTAGCATATAAACAACCTTCCAGTTACCTACATAAAAGTGAATCCCCCTCTCCGCAGCAGCTGCCAACTGCCAATTGGATTTTTATTTGTTTTTATATTTATTATTTTTATTTTATGTTTGTGGGTTCTTTGTCTGCACATTTTGTCTATCTAGCATGCACATGCCTAGTCCTGCAAAGGCCTGAAGAGGGCACTGGGTTGCTTAGAACTGAAGTTGCGGACTGCTCCATGTGAATGCTGGGAATGAATCTCTGGAAAAGCAGCAAGTACTATTAAGCTCTGAGCTATCCCCTCCTGTCCCTGCCAATAGAATTTTAAGCACGTATCTTCTCACCATTGTTCACCACAGGATTGGTCCTGTGTATTTCTCTATATATTCTGCCCTTGCTACACATTACTTTCCCTGAAAATGCTGAGGCTGATCCGTGTATGAATCTTACATGGCACTCTGAAATAAGAACTCAATAGCACAAGAATCTCCTGTGACAATGCTAAGGAAGGTACATTTCACCTCCTCACTAAGATGAAGTGTTGGGATATTTGATCAAGAAAAGTCCCGAGAACATAACATCCACATGCACACCATACTGTTTTAGACACAGATAACAGAGTAAGTTAGGTCAGAGAGGTCCTCCTGCATCACTGTGCTAACAAGTTCTACCCAATCTAATAGAATTTTATGTCACAAGGAATGAGTGTCACAGAAAGTAAATTAATTGATAATAATATTGAACTATTCTACTCTCCAAAACTTCATTATTTCACTTTCTTTCTTTTATTTTTAGTGTGTGGATGTTTTGTCTATATGTATGTATATCAGCACTAACGTAGGTATGCCAGATGTGTGCCTGGTGCATGCAGGGGCCAGAAAAGAGCATTAGATCCCCTGGAACTGGAGTCACAGAGGTTGTGAGTTATGGGAACCCAACCTTGGTCTTCCGCAAGAACAAAACTGCTATGAATCACTGAGCCACTTCTCCAGCCCCTAGATACTATTTCTGTACAGGGAGCTTATGTGTAATAAAAACTCAAGACCAAACGGTAAGGGATGGAAAATGCTGGCTGTTTGACTTACCGAGAAGAGAAAGATTTTTAGAAAGCGTGCAATCCTGATAAATGTATGTAAATAATTTAGTGCGGGTACTCCGTGCAGTTCAAAACACACAAGAAAGCACTTTGAAGAGAAGTTGTTTGCCCTGCTAAAGCATTAACGCAGTCTGAGTAATAAAGCCATCTCAGGCTAGCAAGCACTGTCTGTGCTGGATGCCTGGTTTTCCTAAGTATAGCTTAAGATGTGCTCATGATTATGTTTACTTTAATAAGAGTCTGTCCTTAAGAGTCATTGCGGAAGAAGCGCTGTTTCCACTCGGGTTTGCTTCCTCTCACCTTGTTTCTGTCTTGCAAAGGGGCCCTGCATCAACACCCCAGTGGTGCAGGATGGTTTAGGCCAAACGCCCCAACAAATAGTCTTTTTCCCGCAGTAGGCCAAATCACAGCCATTTGACTGTGATTTCAGAAGCAATGACAGTTCTCAGAGCTATCATTACTGTACTTTAGGCAAGAAAGTCTAAACTGGGATTTTCAGTTTTGCAATGTGTGGGCTGGAGCTGATTTACAGAGAGTCAGTTGGGATCACAGAACAAGCTGTCTGATGTGCCCACTCCATTTCTTGTTGACTAGAGAGTGCACGGATTAGTACTTGTGCCGTGTCAGCAAGAGCGACAGGCGTCTGACCTTTTCCCATAACAGGAGAGAGCCTGGGCTTCCATTGCCTTTTCCTCCAGGAGTTCTTTGCAGGGCACTGTAACATATCATTACTATGACATCACTGCCAGTGGTTGCCGTTTCAGAGAAAACATACAAATGGCCCAATAATGGGTTTCTTCATGCGTCAGTGGAAGTCTGTAAAAGGAGCTTTGTTTGGATCCTCATTGTCTGATGTACTGGAACTGGGGTGCCTTTTTGACCTTGGCATTGAGGCTCATATCTCTCCAACACAATACAGCGGGCCAGGAGTTGAAGGGAAAAGGGAATAAATCAGAAGGAGCTATGTTGTCTCATTTGGACAGTGTGAGAGCAAATGTGCAGTTTCCTGTCTATGTGTGTTAACCTCTGTGCAGGTAAGGACTCCGGGTTGCTTTACTTCTGCATGTGGGGACGGCCTAGCTGGCTCAGAGTCAGGAGCTGTATGTGGTCTCAGACAAATTATTGATTTGTTGGATGTTACTTTGTCAGAGCATCCCAGCTTGGGCTTCAGCACGAGTGGTATTGATGCTGACACCTCAGCCTCAGAGCTATTTAAAGAAAGAGCTGGTGGACAAGGAGATGCAGCTGTTACGTCATGAATATACTGGCATGCAAATTGTTTGATAGCCTAGTGTTCTGGCTTACAGAAACCTGCCCATCAACAAATGAATATCAAAAAAAAAAAAGGGTTAAATCCAGGGATATGTAATGGGCATGCATTTCTTTTTCTGGCAGTAGAGTTAGAGTTTTGTTCCCTGGTCCTCCACTTGTAATCTAGTGGCATGGGAAACTACCCGTGTCCCAGCAATTGACTTTGGGGCAAAGACCTCTTATATTCTATATGTAGTGTTTTCCATAGTGGAGACAAGAAAGAACAACAAAAAAAGTACATTTTCTCAGACAGCCAGTTACAGAACTAGAGTCTAAATCCAGTTCATTCACTTCGGTAAGCCAAGTGTTGCACAACTCTCATCAGAAAGAAGTAACCAGTGGATAAGTTCAAATGTAAATGTGTATCTGGCACAGTTAACAGATAAATCGGAGAACACATCTGGTACATGTACTCAAATGAGCAAGGCCATAAACACACAGCAGCACTGAACAGCAAACTCATAGTCTAAGCAATCGCCTCATACAAGATATCTAGTATTATTCTGGAAGACTGTCAAGTAGAGCTCCAATGAGATGTTTTAAAATAAAAACTGGAGGCAAGTTCTTTGCTCCCTCGTAGTTTTCTGATTGTTCTAAGCTCCCCCCTTCCACCTTCCCACCATTGGCATACTGTGTTTGTGACTGGAACCGCCACGTCTCAGGTGCTAAGGAGTCAGTCAAGGCAACAGCTAAAGCCAAGAAGAGAACTTGGAAAAATGCTGTTGATTTGAGTTTTAATGTTTAAAGATCCTGTCATTTCATTGAATGTTCCGAAATTTGCTTTTGTCCTCATTTTTAATATTTTGCTATAAATATATTAAAAGAGCTAAACAAAGCACAGATATGCAATTTATTCATTTCTCATAAACCAAACACCTGTGTGTTGCACCAAGAATTAAGCACACTGCCGCTACCTCTCATTTCCTTTCCCAAAGGCTCTTCCTTTCCCCTTCCGCTATGATGCCCATTGTCCTAAACTTAAAGATAATTGCTTTTCCTGTATTTTTATACCTAAGCATATGTCCCTTAACCACAAGAACTTATTTCTGTGTGTTTTCTATTTTTTCTTCATATAAATGGAATTATATTGCGTATCTTCGTGTGCCTGGCTATTTTTCTCTTAACAGTGTGTTTATATCATTTATAGCAGTGTAGTACACAACTTCAGGTGGACATTTTTGACACATGACAGTTTGTTTCTGGTTTTTGTGTTCTGCTGATTAAAGTGCTATGAATGTTTTCTGAAACACATAGAAATGCAATTCTGTTGGACAGATACTAGGGATGTGATTGGCTCTTTAGAAGATGAAATCTGTAATCCATGCCTTTTACTGCAGAAAACCATTTTCAGTATCCACTGCATTAAAATAAAAGTGATGAATAGAATATATAGTACTTTGGTGCATTGTGTTTTATATTTGATGTGTCGAGATACCTCACTTTAATTCCCAAGTAATGATGAATAAGGTCAATAGCGATTTTTAATATTATTGAGGGTGAAATATCAAAACATTGAACAAAATGAGAGTGGGTATTTAGGGAGGAATTGGTGTCAATCAAATTAGAGAAATTGCTGAGGCTTGATTTTTCATCTCTACTATTCTTGAAACAAATGAATGCAGCAAGCTGATGCATGCCCAGCATTTAATATTTCAAGAGTCTTCCAGCTCTGTTTTCAAAATCACTATGCCGCTTGGACGCAGGATTTGATGTTCACTGAACAAAGCACAGGAAATGTATTATGGTTTCTAAATATAATGTCAATAATTGTGCTTGGCTCTAGAGATGACCACTCAAGAAAGACAACTACGCTGGACCCTCATCTCCTAGGATGTCCTCTGCCAGCTTGCAATCCATCAGTTTGATTTTAAATGGTTTCCATTCTTTTAAAAGAATTCACATACTCTTGTCATTAAATATGGTGGCCATCTCATCATTGTAAGAAACTTATGCTTAAGATTACCAAGAAAAACCAACGGCAGCTAAATAAATTGCAGAGAAACAGTGAGCAAGTATGTGGAGTGAATTTGAAATATTTTCACCTGGCAGTTCTCGCCGCCCCACCCAGGCTTGAACTCACTTATGTCTAATTGTACTTTCGCCGTGTGCTCTTCTGTTTCACTATGGAAAATGGGAAATGTGACTTGGGTTATTATCTCTTACTACTTTTGATCCACTGAAAAGTAATAAAACAGGTCATGAATATTATCTCCATTAACAACATTGATATTCTTGGATTCCTTAATCTTTAACACTCTTTTTAAGTGAGATGTGAAGTTTATGTTAACAGAATCCAGTTGTTAGGCAAAGGCTTCAGTTTCTCTAAAATAAAAATGATTTCGGAACTGGAAAGAGGGCTCAACAGTTAAGACGGTATGTTTCTCTTGTGAAGGGCCTGGATTTGGTTCGAAACAACTGTTTCAGGCTATTTACAATCACATAGAGCTCCAGTTCCAGGATCTGATGCTCTTCCCTGGCTTCTGTGGGGACTACATGCAGATGGTATATATCCAAGCAAAAAATACACTGGTATACATAACTTTTTAGAAATAAACTCTAGTTCTGAAAGGTGGTACGGAGGCTAGTGGGAGAGAAAATCATCAGTCTTGTCCAGTTGTGAGCTTTATGAGTTACAAAACCAATTCGCTAGGCCATATGTGCCCACTAGTGCAATAGTGACCTGACTATTATGAGTGTAACCACTACTCCTTGACTGGACTTGAGGCCTACTCTACAGGAATTCATACATGGCACTGTAAACCTAGTTAAAGCCTGTGGCTGAACAACAACAACAACCAAAAAAAAAAAAAGTAATCCATGACCTGACTCAATTATACTCTTTTCTCCTTTCTCTGAATTAAATATAAAAATAAAAAAGGCAATTTTTTTTGCCATTTCCCAGGCCTTAACTTGTGTGACACCCTCTTCCTAGACTGGCAACTTACCTCTGTGTTTAAAAACACAAATGCTATACCACTGATTCTTCAAAACTCCTTTCTACATGTACTGAAAGCTATGCACAGAGCTTTCGTAAATAAGCTTAACTTTGCATTGAGATGAGTTCTTGTAAGAGTAATATATACAACTGTGACAACTGTTGTTTAAAGTACAGATACATCTGTATCTTTGAAATTGGCCGTTTGGTCCTATTAGCCTTTCCAGTGCTTCAGAACTCTGATCAACTGTTATGGTTTAAGTATGAAATGCCCCCCCTCAGGCTCATGTGTTCGACAGTTGGTTCTCAGCTGGTGGGGCTATTTTGGGGAGTTTCTGGAAATGTAAAGAGATAGACCCTAGTTGGAAGAAGTAAGTTATAAGGGAAGGGAGCCTGCTTCCTAAGGTTGTTCCTGATCCCTATTCCATCCTCACTGTTTTCTGCCTCCTGGAAGATGAAGAGCCTCACCCTCTCACTACGAATGCCTCACCACAGATCCAGTAAGAAAGGCCAAGTAGGCATGAATAGAACACTCTGAAACAGTGAACCAAGACAATCATTGCTCTCTTAGGTTGCTCTGTTAGGTATTGATTAATAGCACTAGAAGGCTACATAACACACAGTCATGCCCACTTAAAATGAACACGTGTCTTTTTCCTTCCTTATCTTCTGTGAGTCAGCTATTCCCACTTCCTCCAGGACAGGGACGCAAATGAACAGACACCTTCTAAACACTGTGGTAATTTATCTTTTCCTAAAACACAAATTAAAATGGATTTCACAGACAAATTTATTATAAAATAAGTTTGAACTCTGTCAAAATAGCACCTCCCTCCCTCGTTTCACAACATGAATAAATGTATGCTCTGATCCACTGATACTGGAGGACTAACTTACTCTAGCCTGGGGGAAAGATTCACAGGGAGGTCGGCAGTGGAAAGAACCCTGGCTATGATATCACATTCCTACTTTATTCTCTGGAAATAATCACAGGCTTGATCTACAGGTACCCTTCACAGAATTGTGTATAACTATAAGAAGCCATCAAATTAAATTCTTAACAAGAGGGGATGCCTATGCAAATAATTTGCACCCATCAAGTGAAAGATTATAGAGCTACTAAAATGTCTATAAAGTAGTGTTAATGATATAGGAGTAGATTCTATTTGTTACTAAACAGGTAAAAATATTCAAATTTCAACTCTGTCTCAAAAATTCAATAATAATAATAATAATGGTGGTGATGATGATGGTGTTAATATAATACCAATATTTTATATCTTATCTAAAACACTTATATAACACGTACATTAAATTAAAATGTCACCACTGATGATGAAATAAAATGTAATTTACATTTTGTGTTTTCGATATGCTGTAGCATTTCTATAATATGTATGATTTTCTATTAAAGAAATAATAGTTATGTTCAGGCAGTGTTCAATTCTTAAGCTTATTTCCACTTTGTATTTATCAGTAACATGAAGGCTGTGACCTCTTTGATTTCCTACAAAATAACTACTTTTATTAAGGAAAATGCTAATTCAACGCCCAAAACTAATCTCATCACTTAAATAATAAGATTTCAGGTAAGAATCTTTTATTTATATCTGTCTGTAACTTTATTTGTTCAACAAAACATATTGAACACCAGCTATGCATCAAGCAGAGGTTTAACAATCCAAAAAGATCACACTACTTTACACCATTTTTTTTATAGTGGGAGGTGACAGACACTACAGAAAAATAGACACATATTTGGCAGGAGACTGTTGGGCACAGAAATAAGGCAAGAAGGAGGTGGGAGACACACAATATGAAAGGTTCTTGCTGTAGTTTCTAAGGTGGTCAGGAAAGGTCTTGCTCATTGGAGGCTGTGGGAGACTGCAGTAGATACCAGAACCGAGAGGGTAGCAGGTGCAAACATATGCTCAACCCTCGAGGAGATCAGGGAGCTCAGCTGAGCCTGAATGAGAAGAGAGAAGGGAGTAGTTGCACTCTTACAATAAACCCACTGTTAACCCCAGAGCACCTCCAAAGGCTACTTTACTTTCTTCCTCTCAGTACTTCGTGATGAGCTATGTCTGTCTCCACTCCTTTAACCGATTCCCTAGTAAAGCCCCCGCAGAGCCATTTTCTCTTTCTACCACTTATGCTTTATTCCCTGTACCCACTATGTCTTCTTTTAATGCCAAAAAGCATGCCCTTGGAGCAAGAATATTCATACAACTTTGGCTTTGAGTGGCCTTAGGGCAAATTATTCAAATGCAAATCAGAGAGTTGAGTAAGCTAACATAATAAAACAAGAGCAACTGCTCATGAACCTGATTTTGAACCATCAGCAGAGTGTTCACATAAACACTCAAATAGCCATTAAACTGGGAGTAGGAGTTGGTTTTCACTCACCTAATGAGCATCCTGCAGACAGGGTTATTAAGGTGAGGATTGGTGGGGCGGCTTTCCGCAGGGATGCCGAATTCTTGGCAAGAAGACTGTGCTTCCTGCCTTCCCTAGAACTCAGAGAATGAAAGCCATATCAGACTTGGCATCTTTGTTATCAACGTTTGATCCGTTGCTGCTCATCAAACATCCAGACTCCTGGTCAACCCAACGACACAGCTATGCGCTAGAAAGACAAATATCATATGTACTCACCCATAAGTGCCTTTTAGACAGAAAGCAAAGAAAACCAGCCTACAATTCACAATTCCAGAGAACCTAGACAACAAAGAAGACCCTAAGATATATATATATATATATATATGGATCTAATCTACATGAGAAGTAAAAAAAGACAAGATCTACTGAGTAAATGGGGATCATGGGGACCTTGGGAGAGGGTAGAAGGGGAGGAGGAGGAAGAGAGGAAAGTACAGAGCTCAATAAAATCAATAAAAAAAAAGAAAGACAGAAACCCAGCCCAACTTTACATATGGTCTTCATGGCCCATCACTGATTCAAGTTGAACAAAGTAAATACTTTATGATGTATTTTGAAGAAGCTAAACATAAACATAATTTCTGATTCAGTGGGATTTATTATCTTTCCTATGAGGTCACATTTTCTTGTACTGTTTTAAACAAGAATAGTCAAAAAAAAAAGAAGAA
>NW_004949096.1:22924693-22925672 GCF_000317375.1 Microtus ochrogaster | reverse complement strand
ATATTAGATTGTTTATATGTGAGACTCTTTTCATATCCTAGGTGTCTGTCCAAATGGCCAACACACTCTTATTTATGATCTATCAGAAATATATTAGTATTTTGACCCACTTGCTTATTGAAGTGTTTTTTTTTATGTCTCTGAACAAGTCTTGTGGAATGTTGCTTATTTTAAATAGTTCATGATATCAGCATGTCAGAGGCTTAATATCACAGTTAAGAGTCTTTTTAACGAGGCTCAATAGGGCATGTATCCAAGCAAAATTTTACTGTCTTTAATCTTGAGCTTTATAGTCAGGGTTCACCATATCTATTTAATGTGCGGGAATGTGAACTGGCGATACTCTATTCCATATGTTATATATTTATGAGACCTGCTTACCCAGAACTCACAGCCCAATTATTACCCTAGCCAGAGACCTTGTTTCTACATTTGTGTTTTCTCCTCTTGAGCAGCTGCAAACCACAAGTGAAGTTTCTAATGTTGGACAAGGTGTATCCATTAGTTCCACTAAAAAGCTCTAACCACCAGAGTTAATTGATTTTTAGTTTCATATATCATTAATGAGGAGATTAGATACTTGTTTAGGAAACAAAGCCAGCTTAAGTGGCGCTTGTTCCTATGGCATGTACAGTTGAAGGCCTCGGTGAACACTCTCACAGGTCACACCGTAAGCAAGCCTAAAGCAGAACATGTACGCATGTCGATAATTACATTATGACAATTGTTTCAACACCATTCAAAATTAATAAGGACAGTAAAAGCAAAAATATTTCTAATTTTTCTCTTAACTGGAAATATATATATCACACCTTTTTGGCTGAATGAAGCACGAGCCATCTCCTGCTTTGATAGGGCCTTTCTTTTCTTTTTTAAATTATATGAAAAAATATTTTATTATAATTATTTGTGTGTGTGGAGGTGTTTTACATAAGTGGATGTCTGTGTTCCACGCATGTGCCGGCTGCCTGTGGAGGCA
>NW_004949096.1:22913544-22924078 GCF_000317375.1 Microtus ochrogaster | reverse complement strand
GAGAGAGAGAGAGAGAGAGATTAGCACTTGGTGCATGTTGAGCCCTTTGAGTGTGGTAAACAAAACATCCTCTAAGAGATGGGCTGCAGGTCCCTAGGTAATCCTGCCAGAATGGGAAGAGAAGGTCAATTGGCCTCTAACTCTGCTTCCAAGAGCAGAAAGTTTTCTGCTTCGGGGAAAGAGAGGAAGCATGGTGGTAGGGACTTGGTGAGGGGTGCAGAGGGCATATATGAAAAAATGTGAGATTACCCAGTGAGGAATAAAGTAAGTGTCACCCTTCTGTTTCCTTTACAAAGTGCACCAAACCTTTAGCCATTTTGTAATTGGTCCCCTCTAACATTGAGGCAATTATTCACAATTTCTGAACACAAAATGGCAATATTACAATAATCTATAGAGCTCTAAAATGGGTCATTTAAATGGGCTTGTTCAGATACCATAACAGCAAGGTAAAGATGTGATTTGAAATGAAACAGAATAGCTGTTCTCAGCCTCGAGAAACATATACAATAACTGCAGAGAAAGGAACTCCTTTCCATACTGTGAATGGCCCCCAACTGCGAAGTAAGCAACATCCTGTTCTGTAGAGGACTGTGTTCTGTTCTCGGGACCCACAAATAACTTCTGTTGGTGTGATCTGACATTTTCTCCTTGCCTCCACAGGCAGCCGGCACATGCGTGGAACACAGACATCCACTTATGTAAAACACCTCCACACACACAAATAATTATAATAAAATATTTTTTTCATATAATTTAAAAAAGAAAAGAAAGGCCCTATAAAAGCAGGAGATGGCTCATGCTTCATTCAGCCAAAAAGGTCAAAGCGATTCTGAAAATTTTGGTGTTGGTAGTAGAGGTGGTTTTGGTAGCAAGGACAATTTTGGTCGAGGAGGAAACTTCAGTGGTCATGGTGGCTTCAGTGGCAGCCGTGGTGGTGGTGGATATGGAGGCCGTGGGGATGGCTGTAATGGATTCGGTAATGATGGAAGCAGTTTTTGGAGATGGAAGCTACAATGATTTCAGCCATTACAACAATCAGTTTTCAAATTTTGGACCGGTGAAAGGAGGAAACTTTGGAGGCAGAAGCTCTGGCCCTTATGGTGGCGGAGGGAAGTGCTTTGCTAACGCGAAATGAAGGTGGCTATAGTGGCGCCCACAGCTGCAGCTATGGCGGTGGCAGGGGGTTCTAATTACAGCCAAGAAAGAAAGCTTTAGTGAAAAGGAGAGCCAGAGAAGTAACAGGGAAGCTACAGATTGTGAACTCAGCCAAGCACAGTGGTGGCAAGGCCTGGCTGCAACATAGAAGACATGCTTTATACAATACTCACAGGGATGAGCAGAACAACTCCAGGACTGTATTTGTGACTAATTGTTTAACAGGTTATTTTAGTTTCTGTTCTGTGGAAAGTGTAAAGCATTCCAAAAAAAAAGGGTGGGAGGGGGGCTTTTTACTGTGGACGTTTTATCACCCATGCTGTTGATTGCTAAATGTAATAGCCTGATCATGATGCTAAATAAATGTCTTTTTGTTCTTCTTCTTTCTTCTTTTTCTTTTTTAAATGTGCTATGTAAAGTTAATCTACTCTGAGTCATCTTGGTAAACTTCCCCAACAGTATGAAGTTAGAATTCCTTCAGGTTGATGCCAAGTTCCATTTGGAATTTATTTATAATTGCTTGGGTGTACCAGCCTTTTTCTTCAAAAGCCTTGGTGTAGTTAAACTGCCAGATATTATTGGGACTTTAATGAGTTTCACCATAAAAAGGGGCATCATCCAAGCAAGGTCACAATTTGGTTATAAAATAGTTCTCGGCATATCCTATGCAATATCAAAATTGAATAACGGTATCGGATAAAATAACAGATGGGAATGAAGTTTGTGTATCGTCCATTATGGTGTAATCAATAAACAAATTTAATTCTCTTGAAAAAATAGATATCAAAATAGATATCTAAGACATGCACAAAATCTTTGAGGTGTGTTTAACCTTTTAACACTGTGACATGAAGTTGATGTCTACTGAGTTCAAACTCAAAGACCACACCATCAAGCTACAAACACACCCACACACATACACACATACACACACACACAAGCACCAAAATTGTTCTTCATGTTTTAAATAAATTTAAACTTACTGTCTTGGACCTTATTCTTTTGTAATATTTTTAATTAAACAATAATATGCTTTGCTTAATGATTTTGATAGTTAATCATACTGACTTATTGAAAATATATTTCATTCATACAATATATTCTGGCCACGGTTCTGCTCCCCCAGCTTCTCCCACCTCCTTCCAACCTCCTCTTCACAAAGCTAAATGCACACCCTTTATTTCTGTCTCTCATTTGAAAAAAAATGGGCAACAACAACAAAAAAAATCAAAATAGCAACAGAATCAGACAAAAGAAACAGATGTTGGGGGGTGGGGGCAAAGCAAAGGTACAAGAAACACACTCAGATGAAAAGACATACACTCCCATACACAGAAACCTCACAAAAACACAAAATCAGAAGCCATAATAGAAACAAAATACCTGTAAGATTAAAGAAAAGGGGGAACATTATGAGGAGAAAAATACCAATGAGTCCATCTTGTGTTGATCACCTACTGCTGGCATTGGGTCTATTGGGCCATATTCTTAACCATTAGGTAGCACAGGCTGCATCCAAGCGTGAATCCGTATGAAAAGCACTGTTTTTATATCTCAAAATTCTTCTTGAATTTGAACTTATAATTCAACTAAAACACGTGAAACCCAGGCTCTTATTCATGCTAAAATGTCCCCTACTAATAATAAGTTATACCCCTGACAGACAGAGTCTCATGTCAAAAATATTTGTGTTCTTTTCATGGAAAATCTTCAAAGGTAGAATATTAAACATCCTTTACACTGATCCCCTCTTGTCCCAGAGACCATGTTCAAGGTGCACAGTAGCTCAGGAGTACACTTTTCCTTCCATACCAAGTGATTGCAAAATTCAATCCACGTTTGGATTATAGTGAATTGCTACACCAGCACTGGACTAAAAAGGATGGTTGGGTGTTGAGAGACACTACAAACCGCTATTTTCAACTATAGCTTATGGGCTTGGCTGAAGGAGATTCACAGTCTCTGTACTGCCTAAATGTCAAAGCCCCAAGATGTGATCTGGTGTTAACTGACTGCACAACTCTGAACAAATCAAGGATTGGGACTCCCTGCTTCCAGATAGCATGGTTGATGGGAGGTGGGGCTAACCAGAAAGTCAATACTGTTTAATCTTCAAGCAGTGCAAAAGCGTCCTTAATTTTGCTCTCATTTTCCTTTCTCCTTATTCAGCTAACAACACTTTGGAAGATAACTCGGTAAAATTATCTTTTGCATGCCCAAAGGGCATAATAATAATAACAACAACAATAATAATGATGATGTCCCTCTCTACTGAGACTTGACCTCTAATATTTTTCTAAGCAAGACCTTGAGAGGAGTAGAAAATTGAGAGGGTGAAGGGGAAAATCTTCAGAAGCAGCATGCCTCTAAATTGATACCATGTAAACCTCTCTGCGTATTGGGGAACCACTGCTGGGGGTAAATGAAAAGAATTCACTGGGGCATCTAATCCTATTCCTGGAACATTTAAGCTGTTTAAATGCACTGGCGAGCAAACAAACTTCAAAGTGATCATTACACCCCAGACACTGTTGCTTGTGTGGCTGAAATCTTTATAAGATTAGCCCCCGACAGGGAGAGAAGTTCAACGCGGCCAGAACCACTTTGAAACTGTCAGAAGGATACCCATTCACAGGCTGAGGAGTAGGGCAAGCATGGCCCTGCCCCCACTCAGGAGCAACTGAGGGAGCTTCAGTCTCCAGCCTTTGTAGCCCTCATTTCTCTTGCTTTTGCAACTGCATGCACTCCTCAAATACTGGATGGCATGGAATTCAAAGTCCTTAAACACTTTGCAAATGTCCACTTCTGTCAGCAGGGTCTCTGACAAAGGTTTAAATACTGTGTAGTACATATGATAGCATATCGTAGAAGCCTTGACTAAAATGATTTGGCGGTTACTGTTTTGTTTCACACACACACACACACACACACACACACACACACACGGAACAAATTTACAAGACTATTATGGTTAGATACTACTTTTTCCCTATCAGATTCTAGGTTCTTTTCCTCAAGTGAAACATGCCCCATAACTTTTCCCCCTTCTTTATGCCAGCTCCTACATTTGTAATAGAAACGTAATATTTCACTATTTGACCTGTATATAAACACAAACTTTGGTTATTGCTCAACTAGGAAAATGATTTTTAGTTATGCAGGTGTTCTAAAAATAACACAATCAGTTCATTTGCTCAACTCTGATTTGCCAACTCATAACTGAAAACCACTTGTCTGATTGGAAGCTGGAGAACAGGCTCCCTAGATGAGGTGAGCAGAGGGAGGAAGGAATGTGTGGTGGGCACACGGAGAAACAGAAAGATGGCAATGGCGATCCATTCTGCCCCAGGTCCTTTTAATACATTTCTTACATTCTACATATGTTACAGAAATTTGTACTATCAATTTGCAAACTCAGACTTAAGAGATTCAAGTCATTTCTGCTTGATCCACTTTGTCAGTTCACACTGAGACATGTGCAAGAATATAAATCAACTTGTGGTGTACACACTTTCAGCACAGTGATGCCAAACCAACTGGATCCCTTCTAACTATTCCATGTTCTTCCAAAGCCTTGAGAAGAGGGTCCTTCTTTGCGAGAACTTTACTGACCTGGGAGTGACCACCATGGGGACACAGAATGGCTTTCCTCTTGGGCTTATTTTCTTCTCAAGCTTTTATGTTTTCAGGAAACCATTTTGATCTTACTGTGAGCAGGTCTAAGAGTTGAGTCACATGACTGAATTAGACCAATCAAGTACTTAGAAAATGTATTTTAAAATTATAAATAGAATGAAAAGAAAAAATGAGAGGGGGAAGATGAAGAGAGACACATACACAAGCATGCAGAGAAAGAGAAACAGAGAGACACAGAGAAAAACGAGATAGTCAGTGAGATAGAGTAAGGACACAAAGACAAGGAGATACAGAGAAACAGGGACAGAAAGAGAGAGACACAGAGACAGACCATCCTACAGACAATACAGAGTTCATCCAGTCCTTAACGTACATTAAAACATGTCTTTCCCTATTTTGTTCCAACAGAGGCACCGCACCCCTAACCTAGCCTAGTAGTTGCCCCAAAGGTTCATTATATCATTGTTCTAGGGATGTACTTATGCTGGGTCAAGTAGAAGTATAAGTAAGATTATTGTGAAAGTATAGAGAGCAGTGTCTCACTTATTTTCTCTGTCTCTCCGCCTCACTGTCTCTCTGTCTCATCTCTCTCTCTCTCTGTCTCTTTCATTTCTCTGTCTCCCTCTCTCTCTTTCTCCCACTGACCCCCACACTACAAGAATAATAAGTTATTCTGGGTATAGAATAAAAGCATTAAACTATTCATGAACACTGACCTGATGTGGTTGTTGTCTCCTGATTCCCTGTGAGTCATGAACCCAATCAGATCTTTCTCAAGTTGGATGTTAAAACACAAGAACCGCAGCCATGGCCCAATACACTCAAGTGTTGAAAACTCACTGCACTGGATACACAGTTCCCTCTCATGTCTAACTTGTTATGATTCTAATTTTCTTGCCCTTTATCCCCATCCTGAATCCGTTTTTACTGTTGGTTCTATCTTTTCTTAGGTAAAATTATTTGTTGGGTACAAAATGGATATGAAAATAAAGAACATCCGTTATCGGCATGTTTTAGGGAAGCTCCCTTGTTCCTGGAAGAGTCTGCCCTTTGTTTCATGGCGATTAATATTTGCCCAGCTGGCAGAAAGTTTTACACAAATGAACTGGTGTAATAGGGTGTTAACCTGTAATAAGGGTTTGTCACACCGCAGTCACACGACAGGAGATCTGCCATTGATTTTTCAGTAAATATGGCAAATGGTGAAAGACACAGTGTGTGTCCCAGAGCACTAAATTTTTCAGTGGCCATTCATCTTTTCTGCTGTCTTCAATTCTGCTGTCTTCAGGTGATATTTAATAAAATAGCCTCTTTCCTCAGTGTGTGAGCGAGCGTCACTGGCATGGTGAATGGAGCCCTTACTGGCCTTGGTACCTGCTTTGCTGCACCTGAGTTGATAAACCCCACCTTCCTTCTTTGGTAAAACAAAAAAAAAAAAAACAAAAAAACAATTTATGTAGGAAAAGGAAGGTTCTATCATATGATTAAAACAAAGCCTTCCCAATATCATTTTAGATGTTTACAGGGCAGATGACAAGCTTTTAGTATCCATTGTGACGAGTATTAGAAATATCTTCTTCCTTTCAGTGCAGCCTTAAAGTGTTGCTTTGGGAAGTCGGGTGCTATCGTTTATTACTCTTCATCCAACGTAAGAGAAATCGTCACTCTCTCTAACATGACACTTGGCGGAGTCGGATAAGGCGAGGTCACTGCAGGTCACTGTGACGAGAGTGACTGACTACTCCCTGCACACGCAACGCCATTTGCCTCACAGCGTTGCTGTCACCCAGGAAGTTGTCAATGTCAGGAAGTTGGT
Source organism: Microtus ochrogaster (assembly GCF_000317375.1). Classification (NCBI taxonomy): domain Eukaryota; kingdom Metazoa; phylum Chordata; class Mammalia; order Rodentia; family Cricetidae; genus Microtus; species Microtus ochrogaster. The sequence continues at coordinate 22,917,468 of NW_004949096.1, read as the reverse complement.
TTTGTCAGCAAGGGGACGATGGGTGGACCTACTATAGAAGGCCACAGAAAGACCACGCAACTGAGCCTAGTGCAGAATGCGTTTCTCTTTCAAACAGCATGACTCGTCCTTTAAGGAAGTTAGCAGATTTTCTAAAAAAAAAAACAGAGCCTCTGAAATTTGGAATACAAAGAGTCTCTTATTTACCTTGTTGTGCTATGGGCATTGTGAGTGAGGTGTGTAAAGATGGGAGAAATAACAAGTCAATCAGACCTGTTTCTTGTCCTTGGAAAATGTACAATCTATTAAAGAAATTCAGACATATGAACACTGACTGGTAACATATAACTAAGCTTTAGAAGTCTGTCCTGAGAATGCTCCAAGACTAAACTAAATCAACTTCTGCGTAGCAATGTGCCTTCATGAGAAAGAGGGGTATGTAACTGCTGCTCATGCCTGATCTTTTCTAGATCATGACAGATGATTTTTGACCCTTCAGAGGGTTGTTTAAGAGTTTAGCCACAGACAGGATTCTTCTTTTCTTGTTACCAGCTTCCATCTCGATTTGCACACACCCTCCTGCCATGGAAGGCAGATAGGTAGTTACAAAACCACAGTTATTCACTGTCTCTTGCTTAAATGACACCAGCTCAAAATATAAAACCATATTGGCTTCCTGTTGTCTTAAGCACAGATTCTAAAAATCAACTTTAAGATAACACGAAAGGCTTGCATTTCCAGCTTATTGTCTCTCTTTTTATTTTAACTAAGTATATAGTTAGTCTATCCATGCATTCAGCTAGTATGCAGATACTTATTAAACACAGCGTGTGTTTAATATTTATCCGGGAACTCATTGGCCATGCTTGTGCTCCCAGCCTGGAAAGAAGTGATGCTCCATTTGTTTGTTTAAAAGCTACTTAGGGTAACTCCAATTAAACTCTTTTTCAAGTATCCTTAGTGACAATTAGCTGTAGCCACAGTCCTTCTTTGACATACCCTCCCACCCCTTTCAATACTCAAACTTTCCTGCCTGTTCCCCCTTTTCCTGTCATGTCACTGTGTCTTTTAAAGGTGACCCTGCTCCCCCCACAGCCATAGGTTGCCAAACAAAAAGCCTAGGGGTAGTGTTAAAATCCCCAAAGCAATACGAGCTATTGCTATTGTACTTCCATAAAAACTTGGATCTATTCCTGAAGATACCACCACACACCTTGGTCCCTGGACATGGAGAAATCAAAGTGTGAGCTTCCATCTTGTTTCCTATCTTTCACTGTACCTGAAGGTGCTGTAGGAGATTTTAGGGGAGAAAAGTCATCAACAGTCTCAACATTTCAAACTGTGAAATGTATGAACACTATAATGGCTGGCAATATATGCCAATGTGTAGTAATAGGAGCGGCTGGGCTGCGTCCCCAGCACCGCAGCCGCCTGGCTCGGCTAGCTTATGCCCCAAAATAATTACACGGAAACTGTATTCTTTTAATCACTGCTTGGCCCATTTCTATCTAGCCTCTTCTAGGATAACTCTCATTCCTGGACTAGCCCATTTCTAGTGTAGCCCACAAGGTGGCTTACCAGGGAGATTCTAGCCTACATCCATCCTGGGTCAGAGCTTCATCGCGTGTGCCTCAGAGAGCAGAGCTCTTGCATCTGCCCTGGAGATGGGAGCATGGTGTCTCTGTCTGAGGCGTCTTACCTCAATTCCTCTTCCTCCCAGCATTCTGCTCTGTTCACTCCACCCACCTATGTTCTAAGCTATGAGCCCAAACAGTTTGTTTATTACTCAACCAATGAAATCAACAGATTGATATATGACACTCCCACATCACCAATGGGCGCAATAGTGGCACAAATGTTATAGGGCAACCAATCTGACTGGATTTAAAGAGGAAACACATGTCTTATACTATAATCTGGTCAGAAATTGATGATTAAAGAGCTTATAGGCTCCAGGGATGAGGATCTACTATTATTTCACTAAATGTACATAGTATCAAACTGCCCTCTAAAATTATAGCCCTATACTCATAGATCAGTTCAACTATCAGGTCCCATTAGAGAAGCTTCTCTGAAAAGATAATGATTAATGCAGAAATTCGGAACTGATCAAAGAGTAGAGAATGAGTGTCACTGAACTGCTCAGCCACATGTCTATATCACGTTCCCTCCCCCCCATGTCTCACGGACCATTGTAGAAGAGATGGAAAGACTGTACGAGGCAGAGGTCAGGGAGGAACAGAATAAATCAGTGTCTTCTAGATAGCAGACATGGCTATCTTCAAGGAAGCCGGAGAGGCTCATGGGGCCCAACCCCTGACTGAGGGGCTATTAACAGTTGGTAGCTTCTGGGGGAGGGTTTGTCAGGTTTTAATGATATAGCTCCTGGTTGGTTGACCGTGATTCAATTCATAGCACCACATGCTACAGTACTAATTTTGGGAGAGGTAGAAAGTGGGGGATGGATCCGGGAGAAGTCAGGAGGATGATTAGGGCCTGAATATGATCAAAAGTCATTGTATATATGTGTGAAATCTCAAAAATAATAAGGGCCTGAGCTGCAGTTGAGGGCCATGTCTCCATCCATGGTCCTACTGCAGCCCATGGTCTGTTTTGATGCCAGTGGCTCATGATACCATAAAAGGCCATGCTGATGCCAGGGGTCTTGGCTGCCACCTGGGATTATGTTGGTATCTAAGTGCCACATTGCCACTAGAGCTTTATTGATTGGCACAGCCTGCATTGCCACCTGTGGCCAAGGTGACATCCAAGCCCAGACTGTGTTGGCACCAGAGGTCCATGCTGTCCCCAGAGTCACACCAATCTAAGTGCCCTGTGCTGTCACCTAGAGCCATGGTGTCATCCAGCCAGGGCTGTTGCCAAGGACCCTGTCTGGGTGTGTGGCCCTATCACAGCCAGAGTCTGAGTTAATGTCCTTTGCTTTTAATAGCATCAAAGGTCATGCTGATGCCAGGGTCTGGGCTGCCACTTGGGGCTGTGGTGACACGTAAGCCCAGGCTACTGCCTGGGACCATACCTGGATCCATGGATTTACTACAGTCGGGATCTGTGATGTCTGTGGTCCATGGTGCCACCAAAGGCCACATAGATGCCTGGGGTCTAGGCCACACCCTGTATCCATGTTGGTGTGCGAGGTCTGTGCTTCTGCTCGGGCCCTTGTGTCATCTGGATCAGGGTTCCTGCCAAGGGACAATTCTTGGTTCATGGTTGAGGTCTGTGTTGATGTCCATGGCTCCTGATACCATTGAAGGCAATGCCAATGTCAGGGGTCTGGGCTGCCACTTGTGCCCATGTTGATACCCATGGCCCTTGCTGCCATGGGGGCCATGCCAATCTGAGTGGCCTGCACAGTCACACAGGGCCAAGGCTAGGCTGCTGCCCTGAGCCATATTGGGTTCTGGGATATCTAGCTCTGGCCTTGGCTGGACACTTCAATAGGAGATCTGGGGCCTCCATCACATGGGAGAGCTGACCCCAGGTGAGAGAGCTGGTCCTGATGGTATGGGCCTAGGAAAGCTGGCCCTGCCCCTGTCCCTAGGGGGTGGTCCCAATGGCCCAGACCAGCCAGCACATCTACCATCCAGACCCACCCTAACAGCCGCCCCATCTATGACCTTCTGGCACGCACAAAAGAATTGGTCCTGTGGAACGATAACCACAGGATCTCCATGACCCAGTCCAAAAACAGGATAACCAAGAAGAATTCCAAAGAGGGCCCAATGATGATGGTATACCAGACACAAGAGGTCATGAAGCAGACCAACTGCTCATTGCAATGAACATTTTGTGGGTGCCATTGATTGAACAAAAGAGGTATGCTGCATGACACATCACAGCTCCCAATGCCTCTAAGATGAATGAAGAAGTGCTGGAAAGATGGAGGAACAAAGTGGGATTTTATTTTGTTTGTTTGTTTGTTTGTTT
>NW_004949096.1:22908582-22913384 GCF_000317375.1 Microtus ochrogaster | reverse complement strand
TGTGTGTGTGTGTGTGTGTGTGTGTGTGTGTGTGTGTACATGCTATGGATGCTGCATGTGCTCATTAAAGTGTGTAGACATGTGTGCATCTGTGTACCTGTGCACTTCTGTGTGGAAACCAGACGCTGACACCAGGCATCCGTCTCACTATTTTTCTGAAATAGGATCAGTATGCACCACTGTGCTCAGCTCCTACGTGAGTTGGGAAATCTGAACTCAGGTCCCTAAACTTGTGTGGCAGGACCTTACCAACAGCCATCTCCCTAGCCAAAGTTTTTCTTTTTTAATATTTGTATATAGCAATAATTGGAGACTGTTTCTTCATCACTGGTTTAACCACTTCTATCATAGAAGATAGTATTTTCTCTTTTTGATACCTGATGTTCAACGATGGTAGCCAACTGTTGCTTTTACAAAGGTCCTGGTTTCTGACACTCTTTCAGAGTGTAGTATGCTGTAAGTGTGCATCACACATGAGTGCATTTTGAAGAGACCGGTGGCTGTTTTGTTGACTGGTGGCTTAAATCAGTTTCCAGAATACCTGTTTCTAATAGCTTTGCACTTCCAAGAAATTAAAATGGGCCATCTTCATTTTATGACCCAAGTGAGGAAGAGAACAATCTCCAAGGAATTGTCCCATCTGCATTTATGACTAGATCCTGTGAATTTCCTGCGGCATCTGCAGCTCTCCCTGTCAACAACTCGGAGTGACAATGTTGTGCTTCTCAATGGACACTCTGGAAATTGGGTTTTAAATCCCCTGGGAAAGCTCCTGAGACCACAGGAAAGCCAGAAGATCCTCTTCCTGACCTCCTTGTCTCAGTCCTTCATTTTCCTGGAGGTAAATGAGACTAGCTTTCCTGTGGTTTTTTTTTTTCATAGTCTACTTGCCATCTTTCTCTCTCGCATTTTCTAGTGGCACCCTAAATACACACACACATCATAAACATATATACACACAGCACGCACACACACACATATACACCACACACAGAGATATACACACATACAAACAACACTACATACAAATGTACCACACACACACATACACACACAATCAGATAAGCTACATCCCTAACCTTGCAAATATCACTCTTTAAGAATCACCCTTGAATGATCAGTTCCACCCATTCTCTACATTAGTCTGGTAAATATTTCTTGCGAAAACAGTTTGGTTTTCATACCATTTGGACTTTAACTTCAGTTCTTATGAACAACCTTCTATTTCCCATTTCTTCTTAATGACCAACTGCTGGCATGATTTACTGATCCCATAACTATTTTTAAACTCAAGAACTTCACTTGTCTTATTTAATCGAGTGAACGGTTTTCCTTTGCAAAACTTAATGAAGAAAAAGTACATAGATGCTGACTTTAGCTACCAAGAAAATACAGAGAGATCAAGAGAGGAGAAGAAGGAGGGAAGGAGGGAGGAAAGGAGGGAAGCAGAGTTAGAGAGAAGGAGGGATGCATGCTTTAAAACAAGGAGCATCCTTTCTCATCTTGTGATTTTCAGAGTTAACATGGCTCTTCTTGCTAAATGTTAAATGAACTTTCTTCTGGAATCAATGGTCACATTCATAGATACACAGTAAGGTCACATGCATAGATACACAGTAAGGTCACATGCATAAATACGCAGTAGTCACATCCACAGATACACAGTACAGTCACATGCATGCTTTGGGCTATTTTTAAAATTGCTGAAAACTGTGTATTGATTCCAGAAGAAAGTTCATTTAACATTTGTTTATGAAAATCAAGTCACCAGCTCAAATGAAAAAAAACAGCAAAATTCAACATTATAAGACAATACAATCCAGACATATATTCATTCAGTACTTAACATGATGAGAAACGACAGTAGGGAAATGAATATGAGTGCCATTTTCAAAAATTACGACGTAATTCCAGAAATATTTCTATCACAATAAAAGCACTGCAGTTTCTAGCAGACTCAAATCTTCACTGTGGTGTTCCATGCTTGACTTTGCATGGCATGGGGACAAGCTTAATGCAATGTTCTGTGTCAGCAACAAGGCTACAGTGGCTTTGCATGATGAAAGAGAGTGCTACCAGAAACACCCCAAATTCATTGCACATTTATCTTGAATTGAGTTTTAGCAGCTGTGAGCTGAGAACAATCAGCCATCACCAAGTGCATTGCAGCCTCCATTTTCAGTACAAAGCTTCATCTGAAGCCGTGATTTCATATGTAGTCTTATTACAGTCTCTTGGTATAATATCATAATTCAGTAAATGAATATGCACAAAGGCTAACTTAAACACACCAACAGCTTTGATTATTTAGGAAAATTGAAATCTTGCCTTAGTATGGATTACCTTGGAGCATAAACATCTGAAAGGCGATCAGATTTGACACCAACTCTGCTGTTAGAAAGAAATGTCATGCTGACTATGTCTGAGCATGAGTTTCCCTCTTCTGCAGATGAGTTCAACATTTCAAAGTCCAGAAGAAAGCACAGTGCCTGTGGAGAAATGGAAATTTTTTTCTTTTTTTACAAGTTTGTTTTCATTTTGTACATGCATACACATGTGGACATGCTCCACTTGTATGTGGAGACTGGAAAAAGGCATTCGATGCCCTAGGACTGTGATTGGAGGCTGTTGTGGGCATCTTAGGAAGGGCTCTTGAACACTAAGCTGTCTCTTTTGAACCTTTTTTAATATTCTTAGTAGAAAAAAAATAGGTCCCTGTATTTCAATGTGTGCTCAAGACCAATGAAGACACACAACTTAGCATGTGAAAGTAGTGACTACATCCCCGTCCCTTCTTTCCTCCTTTGCTCAACTGAGATGTAAATTCAAAGTGTGGAATAACAAAATAGCAAAGTTCATGGGCAAAAATCTGAACCAAGACATACTGTAGATAACTGATTTCTTAGTAAATAGAAAGAAAAACATAATTTATAAGATGAAAAAATATTTGCACCTTAAAATAGTCATTCTTGGCATCCATTTTGTTTGTAATTTCTCCCCAAGAAACTTGTTAAAAGTCAGAAAACTTTTCAAACCTGTAATAATTTTATAAACATGGGACTTAAATCATCCATAAGACAATAGAAATTTTAAGTTAACCATTCATACCTACAGAACCCACAAATACACATGGCTGTTTGGTCCTTTAGCAGCTCCAGCATACAAAAGACTGCAAAGATTAGTTATAATACATTTATTAAAATAATTAGCTGGCTTTCATGACATTAAGTAACTGTCTAAAATAGGACTTAAGTAACACTCAAGTATTCAGGAAAACAATGCTGTGAATCAGTGGCTGGCATCTGCTACAGCAACAGCTAAGAATGTGGAAGGTAGACAATGCTCAGCAATGAAATTCTGTTCATCTCATGTCAACCAGGATGTGTTGGACAGGTGTCAGTAGACTGCATCTACTTATAAAGAGCCCTGGACACCCAGTCATCAAGAACCTGCATAACATAGCCCTTAGTCCCCTTGTCTCCATATCAATTATGGACACTTTCATCAACACCACACATAACTTGCTGTTTTGGGCTTTGGCAAATTTTCTCCACTTTTAATTATAAACAAGCTAGATAAAGATGAAATGGTTTTTTAACTATGACAAGACACGGTCTAGTAAGATAGAAAAAAAACAAATCTAGAAAAGTAATTAATAAAACAAAAGAAAAATAAGAATGTGTTTATTATAGAAAGAATTTACATTGTGTTCTTCATAAAGCATAAGGCAAGATAAACTTTATCAAAGAAGATAAGATAAAACAGGGCTTGTCAGAGACTAATGCGTAAAGCAAGCCGGCTGCATTTGGAAGGAAGTCCATAGTGATATTTTCTGCATTTCTCTTACTCTTGCTAATAAAGTAAATAAATAAAAAGATGAAAGCAGCTGTCTCCACTGCTGTGAAGTCAAGACCCAGCCACAACACCAGACTTCAAGTTATAGAAATAGTTAGCATCTACACTGAATTTGGGGTGAGATAGAAGAACCATGACAGAATGCACATGACCCTCCCATCTTTTCTGCAAACATTTCTCAAAGATTCCAGGCACCAATCTTCAGAATGCAGCATTAGCCAAAGTTCTAGATAAAGGCCAATTAGCTGCCCTTTCATTCCAACACTGAGATGTGATAGACTGTCGTTAAATCATAGTTGAAATTTGGTTGTGAGTCAAGCCTTTAACAACTGAGCCATCTCTCTAGCCCACCCAGTTGAATTTTCACCCTACATTCTTCCATGGCAGGCACCATTGGAAGCAAGCCCAGGGGGAACATCTTAATGTGTTACCTTCAAAGAAAGCATATGGATAGACTATTAGGGTAGAAGAACAATCAAGTTGGAATCAGCATACAAAAATGAAAGAAATAGATGCTACATACACAATGCAATGACTAGATTGCACATATGTCTTTTACTAAGTCACTCTGAAGACAGGTAGACAAAATACTTACAAACCAGCACAGCTCATGTGTCAACCAATCACCACACTGGCCAGTCAAAATCAAAGGAGAGAAAGTCTATATATTTGTAAAGTGGGAAGAAAGAGTGTCCCTAAGTACCCATGATATGATCAGATACACAGAAACATCAGAAGAATCAAACACACAAGTAGAGCATTGCAAATAATCAGCAAGTTGCTAAATACAAAAGTGAATAATTTTCCCACACATAAAGGAGTTAGGAAAAGCAAGGAAAGAAGATGACTCCCATGTTTGTTTTCCCAGCACCCATGCTGGGTAGCTCACTCCTGTATTTCTAGCTCCAGGGTGTCTAGTGCCCTCTGTAGGCCTCCAGAGGTACCTG
>NW_004949096.1:22875176-22902972 GCF_000317375.1 Microtus ochrogaster | reverse complement strand
CAGTGAGGCCGAAGTGGGGAGGGTTCTGGGTGAATGGTGGGTGAGATAGGAAGAAAGATGCAGTATGCAGGGAGTAGAGGCCCTGCAGAGAGCCCAGGAAGGATAGGGGGTTGAGGAAATTCTGAGTTCCCTGTCCCGGGCTGCAGCCACGGGGCCAGACACTCACCCCAATGTCGGCTCCCCTGGCGATCAGGGTCTCCCTGCTGGATGCTCAGCTCACAAACAAAGCCATATTATTATTTTCTAAAATCACATTTTAAGAAACAATAGAAAAAAAATAAGGTAACTAAGGGTTGACTATTCTTTTAAAAAATGTGTAATTTGTTTAGGAAAAACACTGCTAAAATTTTAGAAACTCTTGAGCTAGAGATTATTTTTTGAATAAACAAATTAATAATGCATGAATTAAATTCTCTGTAAATTAACCTATAAATCAAATATAATTTCAGTATAATTACAACATGATTAATGAAGGGGACTATCCATTAAAATAGTAATGAAAAACTAGAAGAGAGGGGCTGAAGTAAGGAATTCACCCAAGATATAAAATCTATTTTAGGGCTGCAAAAGTTTAAACTTGTCCTTTTTTAGAAATAGATAGCAGACCAATTAAAGAACAGCTTAGATGCAGGAATAAATACATTATTCAATATTAGTTTATAATTGATGTGGTATTGAAATCAGGGCATTGTGGGAAGAGGGAATATTTAATTAATGATGTTGGAATGTTTTGTTTATTATTATAAAAAGCATAAAAGAGGCTAAATGTATTTCTAACTTTGAAATAAAGTAAGTTTTAGATGAACCCATTATACCAGAAAAAATATGGAGACACTGCAAGATTATTAGTGACTTTTTTTAAAAAATCCTTGCAGTGGTTGGATTACATCCCTGAAGTTCCTTGTGTTGGAATCTATTCCCTAATGCAATAATGTAGGGAGCAAACATTAAGAGTTAGCTGAATGCTGTATGTTGTGATTCATAGGTATAATCCCAGTGCTTGGGTGGCTGAGGCAGGAGGATTATCGTTGAGTTCAAGATGAGCCTAGTTTACTTTAGGTGATAACTGACCGTGCGGTTACTGGAGAGGGGTTTGTTATGATAGGAGAGGATTCTAGGCCTGAGAAAGAGTTTGCACCGCTTCCCCCTTGCTACTGTATGTTTTTGCCTTTCTTTATTCCTCCAAGGTATGACAGACCGCCCTTGCCACATGCCAGAATCAGGACACTGAACTCCCTATCCTCAGAACTGGCCATCAAATGAATATCTACTGATTCTAAATTACCCACTCTGAGGCATTTAACTTTACAACAACAACAAAAAAAAAACCAGACAAACCAAGATAGAGATTCCTTAAGCAGTCATAAATCTAAGAAAACATTTAAAATTGCTGTATTATTTCATGAAAATACAAATCTCAATGCATAGTCTGAACAAATTTTTAAAAATAAATCATACTGCTATTAGAGTGAACACCGAACAAAACAGAATCATCTTGAAAAATATAATGAAATTGTGTATATGTATTAAAACTAGATGGCAGTTTATAGATTAAATTCAGAAAGAGATTAAATTTAATAGTACTGCTGGGATACAAAAGAGGCAAAAGTATTTATGAAAGGCCACTGTCAAAAATGATAATTTTCATCAATTCCTTTGAAGAAAGCAGGCAGCACTCATATTCACTGAAATTGCAGGATAACTTTGGTCCATCGGTTCAACTCTAGCAGGGATTTCAAAGTTGTGAGAGTGGAAATCCTGTGGATGTGCTTGTTCCTTACTGCATCATCAAGTGGATGCAAGGCCTGCATGGGGCAGCATCCGGGCAGTCAGCATGCAGACCAAGAGCACATTCAGATACCAAGGCCTTCTAAACTCAACCTTCCCAGTCTGTTTAGTGTATGGGGCTCATCCCAGGCACAGAAGTCCAAGAGCAAACATCTCAGAAACATGGAAAGGACAACCATGCCCATGGGAGATAGCAAATAATTGCACCGAGCACCCAGTGACAAAGAGCAGGAGTTTGATGTCATCTGCTAGTATCTGAGAACCACTAAGGGGTGAAGAAAGAGGGTCTTGTAGTAGCGAACAGAAAAATCTTGGCCTCTGTGGTCTCGGAAATCTTTACATGTGAGTTAAGATGCTTTCAATAACACTGTGATCTTTATTTTTCCAGAAAATCATGTCCTGCTTGTTTGAAAACTATTGTAAATTCTAGAATTATTTCTTATTAGTCCACTGGCTCAGAAATAATCTTGCTTGCTGATAGTTCTGAAGATGTTAAAGTTGAAGTTGAACAGTCAGGTCTGTGGGTGTCTTACTCCACACTTTGCTGTGTTATATAGTGCGGTTCATAGATGGTGTCTTACAAATGTGATTTTATTCAGAGAAATTCCAAAACACTGCCAGATGCTAACATGGCCTTTTCCTTCAGAACCTAAAGAAAATGAAAAAATATGTTAAAAAAGAAAACAATATAATTACAAATAAATTTGTTTTAATATATGCTCGTTATTTGTGGAACTTTTACATCTGAGTATTAGTTTTTTCTTTTTTATTGTTTTTATTGAGCTATATATTTTTTACTCCCTTCCTTCCCCCTGAGTATTAGTTTTTAAATACTTAAAAAGAAATAAAAGAAGTCATTGAGTTAAACAAAACAAAGATGTACCTGAAAAATTGAATACAATGGTGAAAATAATATATTAGACAGGAAAGGGGAGCAAAGTATAGAAAAAAATCAGTATGACAAAGGATGGTTTAAAAAATGCATTTGGGGGTGCATGCAGTCCCTTCTTACTGTCACAGGGAAGAGAAAAACACAAGAGGAAAACCTTGGAAGGAGACATTATGTCATTAAATCTTAGACTTCACTATTCCTAAAATAGCCTGCTCTTTTGAGCTACAGTAACTCATAAAAAGTGTTGAAGCATGACGTGATCTCGCTAATCATTGATTGCAACCATCTTAGCATACGAGATATTAAAATGAGGGAGAAATGTATATCTGACGCTCTGTGAAATATCATGTATGGTAAATAACCAGATCCAGAATTTTTGTGGCGGCAGCAGCAGTTTCTACCAATGCAAGTGGAAGGACTGGGAACGGGTCAGCTTTAGCTTTCCAAACAGTACTGAGGGCCGGAAGACACAGGAATCATCTTGAGACTCTAAGACTTTGAGATGCCAAGAAATAAAAGAAGACCTCCCACAGGAAGCTCAGGAAATAGACTATGATAGTCCAGAAAACCTTATTCAAAAGCCTTATTTCTCATAACCATTCATTGAATCCAAGAAAAAGAATCAGAGTATAGGTTAAGGTGATTATTAGCTTCGCTAAATCAGAGTGTATCTCTGATTGCATTAAACATAAATTAAATATAAAGTAAATTATATTGCAAGAGTTCTCATCTAGCACTGGCAGTTACCCCTTAATAATTAATAATAACCTCATACTTTAGAGACTATCAGCACTACAGGAAACTGTGGGTGAAATAGAAAAGTAACCAGCCATATCTGTGATCTTATTATATAAGGAAAATTGTTCAATATTACTTGTTTCATATTATTTTATACTTAAGATCATGGAATTAAAATATAACTTACAATCTCAATGTGTGTTGACATTCAAAAATAAATGAAGAAAATAATATGTGCAGCTGGTTTACATTTTCAGATAAATATAAACAATATAAAATGCCAAATGAGTTGGGTGATCTTTTTCCTCTGGTTTTCTTTCAGTTTTCTATGTCTCCTGTCTAAAAAGAAACACACACACACACACACACACACACACACACACACACACCCATTTGTGTAGAATTCACCAGGGTGACTGTTGCAGACAGATCCTCAAATAAGTAGCAGCTCCAACAGAAGCCATGAATTGCTCATACAAGAGGTGTAGGTGGTTCCAATTTGGGAAGAAATGGTGGGGAGGAGTCTGAACCAAGGAGCAATTTAGGACTCCGGTTGTCAGGGACGCTGTCACTCAAGCCTGTGTCTTCCACACTACCTGGGAATCGGAGCGTGACTCAGAGAAGAGTTTGTGGAGGTGGAGGATTCAGCCTGGAGGTGACCCATAAAATTTCCACTCAAGTCCCATGGAGCAGAGTAAGTCCCATAGCCACAAAACTGCCAAGAAGAAAGAGCCAAAAGTATCCGCGAGGCCAGGAGAGACACTGTGGTGAAGCTGCTCACAGACGCTGTTCAGGCTTCCATTCAGGTCCTCAGATTTAAAATCGCCTGTTTTCTCATAGTCTCTTGCTACTCTCCCTGACCTAAGAGAAAAAATTCCCGTGTCCTGTACAGTGTGGCATCTAACTGAGGATGGGGATTCCTAGGCTGGGCGAGTAACAGACCTTTCCAAGACACCAGGGTCTTCTCTCAATACCATGAAACACAAGACCAAACTAATATTTAAAGATTAAAAAAACAGGGGGCTGGAGAGATGGCTCAGAGGGTAACAGCACTGGCTACTCTTCCAGAGGTCCCGAGTTCAATTCCCAGCAACCACATGATGGCTCACAGCCATCTGTAATGAGACCTGGTGCCTTCCTTGCCAGCAATACATTGTATGCTTAATTAATAAAGAAATCTTTTTTAAAAAGATTTAAAAAACAAAAGAGTGAGATGCCTGTGCACTGAAAATGTGACTGAAGTTCTGTGTATACATGGCTGATGGGGCTAATGGGACCCTGTCCTCACCTTCATTTCTCAGCAAACTTGGTCAATGTCATGAATATTCTTGGTTGGGGTACTGTCCCTCATATCGACCCAGCAAGTTTCTTGAGTTAAAAACCATCTTTCTAGTCAAGCTCCTTCCAAGTGAAGAGACTGGAACCAAGGAGTACAGGATTTTTAAATGAGTATAAATGAAATACAAATGTGTTTTGGCCCATATACTTGGAACTCATATTAGGAAATTCCTGGAGGCTCTTGGTAGGACTTCTTCCGCACCTTCTGTTCCTTAGTGGCCTTTGTCTCCTGTGCTTTAGGTATTGCCAGCAGAGCTGTGTGCTCCCTGTGGAAGGAGACTTATACAGTTGAGGTAAGCGTGCTTTTACCTGATTGGCCCCATTTTGTTCCCGTGAAGAGAGGCTGATGGAGAGAACTAGTCTCCTGCTCTACTAGGACCTTTACTAAGAGTTCATGGTTTCTATGTACAATCTGTGAGTTCGAGTCCAGCCTGGTCTACAAGAGCTAGTTCCAAGACAGGAACCAAAAAGCTACAGAGAAACCCTGTCTCGAAAAATCAAACAAAACAAAACAAAACAAAAAATTGTCTATTTATCCTTCCAAGCACCCTCTCAGAGTCATGCCTTGATTAATGAGATTTCTATGGCTTTTAAACTCCTATCTGCTTTTCCTAGTATTTAAATGGGAAACGGGCAGTGAACCAAACCATATTTGTGACTTCATATACAGCTTCCATGTTTTGAAGACTTTAACAAGATACCTACCAGTAAGAAGCAATACCCCTTTCTTTCTTCGTTTACTACCATTTTCTCTCACTTTTTTGCCCATTGCTTCAATTATCTTGTTTGGTGACAGACAAGCAAATGAGAACTTAGTGCCATTCAGTTCTTGCAAATTTCATCCCTTTGCCTTTTGATGACTGACAGGTAATTTGGGGTAATGCAAAGGCCTCCTAGAACCAGCTGCTTAAGTTCATATCTGAGCATGGAAACATGCTAGCCGTGGGACTTGGTTAGTGACAGCTGCTTCCTTTTGTGACACTTGGACAATGACAAAGCAACAGGAATTACCTCAAGGAGAATTGTGAGGATTAAGTTAATTTTGCCAAAACTTAAATTGCAGGGAACCTGGAAGAGTAGCGAGCATTTGCCAAACTACAAGTATTTGTCAAATAAATCACAACATTAGCAAACATTGTTTGAGTTATTTTTATTTACACTATTATCCAATTTCTACTATTTTAACTCACTTTTAACTAATACAAAGAAAACATAAAATGTATATGTATTTATGGGATACCAGCTAGTATTTCAATGCATGTACATACTGCTTAATGTTTAAATCAGCTTGACTATATCTCTCAGCTCAAATATTTATCATTTTATGGCAAAACAACTATGATTGTGCATGGCCATCCCAGGCTGCATATACTACTTCCTGCTCTTGTCTAAGTAGAACTTTGTACCCATTAACAAACTGCATGCACTCCTTACTCCTCCAAAACCTGATCGCTCAAGTCTACTCTCAGTTTCTATGAAGTCTCTCTTTTCAGATTCCACATTTGATCCAAAGCATTTGGTATTTATCCTCCTAACCCTGGGTTGATTTCACTTCACGTGGTAAACTTTGGTCCCATTCCTACCGGCAAAACTCACACACACACATACACACACACACACACACACACACACACACACACACACACACACTAAAATACTAAAACAAAATAATAACTTTAAATATTGAAACAAAAATAATAATGAATCAAATCTCATGAAATTTACAGAATGAATTAATATAAACTAAAAGCAGAAATTCATGAATTGCAAATCAAAGATCAAACAATGTAATTAATCATGAAACTGTAGAAATTATTTCTTTCAAGCCTAGTCAATAAATTGAGAAAGTTAAAAAAGGTTCACAAACAAAACAGACAACAGACATTAATACACATTAATTATGAAGTAACACATTAGGTAATCTATCATTGTAAATTGGAAAATATTTAGAATACATGAAGATTCTGGAAAATATCGCAATCCATGGAGAACAAAGAAGAGAGAATAACGCCATGATCAGTAGATTGAGTTCCAGAGAAAACCCTGAGTTAAGAAGCCCTCATCTCTTACGAGTGAGCAGGGAAGTCCATTCCCAGTGTCCTGATGGAGCCACCACATCTATTTTTAGAAACAATGTACAGCAAAATTAGTCCTCATGTAAAAATAATCAATGTTCCAAATTATAAGATGTTCAGAAGCTAAAACTCCACAAGAAGTCGTCTGTTCCCTAACACTAGGAGCTCCTTTACACAAAATAAAATTCATTTAGAAAGCAAAGAAAACTTGGAGAATATTATTTTCTGTACCTGACACACCGAGTCAGTAGCGATCCTTATTATAAAGAATTCTTAGAAAACAAAATCAAAGCACCGTACCATCGAGAGGAAATTTAGCAAAGAACACAAATGGAGAACAATCCACAGAGGTGAAAGTTAAATTGGCCAAAATAACAGATGTTTGTGTGTAAACTCCAAGAGGTATTTCAGAACTGAAAGCAGAGACAAAAATGGAAAAGGCCTTCTTCAGGCGTGTGCTGCTGCTGAGGATGCAAAGCCTTGCATGATATTTAAAGAAATACTTAACTTTACCGCAAAAATTTTAAGACACATGCTCAAAATGACCTCATCATTGCCACTTCAAGTAATAGATTCTAAGGAAATCACTGCAGATAAAAGTAAACTATTATGCCAAAGTAGATTCATTGCCAAATCCTTATTAGCAAGAAAAATTGAAAATAGCTTTAACTACCCAATAATCAAAGAATAGATCATTTCTCTTCAGATACATGAAATGAAATTCATAATAGTGAAAAAGAGATATAATGCTGTCTCAAATACATGACCTCAATTACCAAGTTCATATAAAACCTGGGAAGAAGATAAAGCTAAGTCTTAATTGTGGTGATTGCTTAGTTTCAGGTTCTTGAACATTTTTAAAATTTTTAATTTGTTTTATTTTTGAAGATTTATACATTTATAAAAAGTATATTAAAAACGCAGCTAGTTTTCCAGTCCTTCTCATTAAAAACAAAAGTCTCCATTATTTGACTGATATGCCCTACAGACATCTACCCAAGAAAATGAATGAAATAATCAGTTGAGCTTTAGACAGGCTGTGTTATTCCTAGCGCCCAGAGGACTGTGTTTGCTCAGCTCACACTTGTGTTGCAGGGAGAAGGAGAGGGGAAGAAAACCCAGCGTGAGAACAGTGTGAGGCATGTTCAAATCCATTGCTCACAGCAGGGAAAAACAATTGCTGCCTCTTCCACTTCCAGTGACCTAGAGGTGAGGAGCACAGGGTCTAAAAAAGGATCCAGAATTGCCTCCCGCGTGGCTTTCCCGTGTTGTTTTTACTTTAGCAAATTCACAGGAAAGGGACCCTCTCAGAAACCTCAAGGCGTTATATGACCGTGGTTCTCTTGGGCTAAAATGTCTTCACTAGACACCTGTTTATCTTATAAGAGGGCTCATAGAAGGAGTCAAGGACCCATATGACTACCCTAAGCCGTAGGAATGATTGGCTCATTAATTCCTAAGGACATTACCACAGCCTCAAAAGTAATTCCCTGTGATTTCAAACCCCCGTAGATGGGAAGAAGTCTTTTGTAAATACATATCCCTTCTTGACAAAGAAAAATAATTTCCCTATTATTCTTTTCCTATTGCTTGTTTATTGCTTCTATGAGTGTCAATCATGAGTGTTTTCAGCGTAGATGCTGAGAACAAAAACAAAAATAGGTGAATCTAGATGTTTGTTTACAAAGATGTTTGAAGGAATTAATTTTCATGTGGCCATTCAGATAGGATTAATGGGATTAACTTGAATAATAAAGGCACATTATAAATGCATATGTTGTTTCTAATTAATAGGTTCAGATATGAATATAAGATATGTCAAATTATTACAGAATAGCCTGTAATTACATTATTTTTAAATAATGGGAAGGAAACTCATGAGTCATTAGGAGAGAGATGACTTTGGAATTAAGGCTAGCTCATTCTGCAAGTGTAAGGCTTTGCAAGACACATTTCCTATTTATATGTACAGTTAATAACATCTATTATGCAGTCTTTGTCCTGGCAGCCTGTGTTTGTTGAGAGAAATACTTTAAACCAGAAGCTAATTACATAGTGCTCGAGTTTCTCTGGCAACATCAAAAGAGACAAAGTCATCTGGGCTTTAATGAACATTTTGAAAGGGAAAAATAAATTCTCAAGTTGAGAACTTTGTGAATTTGAGACAAGGACAATGTAAGAATTATGAAAATATTAAATTATAATTTATTTTTTGGTATATGACAGCAAAAGTCATAAGGGGAATATGGTTTTTCTTACTAATTAAAAATAAAAGACTATCACCTTTTGAATTTTGTCTCTGGGGTTTACCCCTTTGAAAACTACTTAGACTCGCTGTAAATGGAAATACCAATTTTCAAGTAAAAATATTCCTTTTGGCTATCTTTACCCAGATTTCTCCTAATAGTACAACTACCACCTTTTAAAAAACACTTAAGGATCCATTTTAACAAAGAACTTTCAAATATTGCTTTAAACTTGACTCATAATTCTGACTGAAACAAATTCCCAAGTTAATATTACAAAAATGACCTATCCACTTCTAAATCTGGATAGGAAGGGGATAATGTCAGAATGTAGTAGAGTAGCTTTTCTCTACTACAATGTGTACTGTGAGGTCAATAGATGTGAGACCCTGTTAAATGCCTCCCACTTAATTAAAAAAAAAAAAAAAATAGAAAGGCACTAGGAAGTCCCAAGACGCAACCAGGATCCAGGATCCAGTCATCAGTATTTCATTTAATAGAGTCTTTATCCACCAAATAAAATTAACACTTATGAAATAAGAGATATATATGTTAGGGAATATTTGATAACACTTACAAGAACTGTGTTCAAGTCCAGTGTTGGGCAAATTCAAGAACAAGAGAGAAAAATGGATCTTTGGTGTCTTCTCTTTTTTTCCTTTGCCGTTTTGGGCTGTTTTATCCCAGTGAGAATCTTGGAGTCAAGCCACAGGCCTACACACCCCACCTATATATGTACTTTCATTACATTAACTTAAACAAATCATTCATAATCAATTATATTTTATGTTCCTGAACACCATTCTCTTTTTAACTGAGAATCTTGAAGGCATGACTTCCCAGAGAACAGCTTTAATTTTGTTCCTCTCCTGTTTTTACATTCATTCTTAAGCAGAGATGATATCAAATCTACCAAATTCATCAGCTAGCTTCCATCACATACCAAACATTTCATCAAGTGTGCAAAACACGCAAGAAATGACTTCTTCTTCAACACAGTGTGAAGCCATACTGTTGCTGGCAGTGCCAATGCTGATTTTGATGAAATCCCCTCTGGGAGAGTGTACTATAGACCATCGGTACCTGCCTCCCAAGTCTCCATCAGTTCTACCTCAAACATCCAAGTATCTAAAATAACATGAAAGCAATAGGTGCATTTTCCACATTTCTTCCAACATCTTGCCTAATTCTTATACCTCTCTGGTGAAGATGGTTTCTCTATTTCTTTGAAAATAAGAACTACCCTACCCTCCAGGGCAGAGCTTTTGAAGTCATTGATTATAATGGACTAGTAGCTGAGAAGGAGCATACACATCACAGCCTTTGTGGGCCGAATATCTATTCCTGATTTCAAACACGACAGAACATCTAGGGACCCCATCTCTACCTCTGGTGCTGCTGCAGCCATCTTAGAGGAAACCAGGTCATCTTTTTACACCGTGGCATTCAATTTCGAATCGGATATCTTGACTCTCATGGTTGCCTTATTTAAAGCTCTTCCCTTTGCCAATACGTTTGAATCCGGAGGGGCATCCATCATGATATGAGATTGGATCCGTAGCTCCAGGTCCCAGAATAATAATCAGAGGTGTATATATAAACTGGAAGTCTCTGCATTTCTCCAAACCACCCCCTGCTGCAGAATGCTAAAATAATGCTAATGTGAGAAAGGCTATTCCAATGTCGTTTTAGATCTCAGACACTGCGCATTTGTACCCATGATTGTGTCAAACCATACACACAGGCATCATTTGAGAGAGAATTTATTATAAAAGAAATATATATATATATATATCAAAGCTAGCCTGACCTCGCTTTATTTATTTATTTTTAAATCAGTGTTTGATCTGAGGTTGAATAAATTTATCCAGCTTAGCATGAGAATGTGTTGGTTTGAAAATAAAAAAAAAATAAAATTGGGAAACCTATTCTTGAGGAATGAAAAGAAGAGCACATAAAAGAAACATAAAACACCTTCCTTCTGGCATTAAAAAATGCAGGTTTTTTAAAGTAGAAAGAAGCCCACCTTTAAATAATATGTTTTATGTGTGCAGAAACAAGGAATCCAGAAGCCTCTGGAGCAGGCCGATTCACATGTAAGGCAAATGGCATCTACCTGCGGGAATGGTATGTGAAACCTGATGTTTGTTTGTCTTTGGGTGTTTTTTTTTTTTCCTTTAGGTTTTATAATGAGGTCACATGGGTGCATCCAGACAAAGATGCAAGAATGGATTTCCTTTAAGGCTTCCCTACCCTTGGGAATTGCACTCTGATGTGCCTATACTTGTGTGCCTTGAAAAACAAAATTATGATTTCAAATTTTAATTTACTTTTAAATCTCTGACAGTTTAACATCATACACGTATATAATGTCTTTGGTCATATTCATCCCCTCCTCCTCTTGCTGGACTCCTTCTTCTTCCCTCAAAGGCTCCCACCTGCTATTTTTAGCATCCTTGGTTTTTGTTTTTGTCTTTTATTGTCCTTGTTTGTTTCTTTGTTTTGTGATCCACTGAGTTTTAATTGGGGTTGCTTATATGAGTTATTTACTAGTCCAAGGGCAAGTTGCCAGTCACTACACCACTAAAAAGTAATCACTGCTCCCCATTCTCCTCTTGATGGTAAAATATTAATAGGCGTCATCTGTGCAGGTCATGGGCAGATAACTACAACTGCCATGAGTTCATATGGGCGACAGTCATGTCATAGCCATAAGGCAGTGTGTCACAGCCCCACTCCTCATCCTGCTCCTCTTACATTCTTTCCGCCCCCTCTTCCACGGTGTTCTCTCAGCTTTGGAGGGGCTGATAAAAGGCTTTCTAATTCATCACCTTTTGTCAACAAAGAAGACACCACAGTCGTCTCCCTCATTTCTAAAGAGTTATAGAGAGTTATTTATTTCACACCATTTTTAAGGCTCCAAGTCTGCAAGCTAGAAGTTCATGAAGCAAAGAATTGAAATGATTTGCTCAGCAGTAGATAGCCAACAGGAAACAAACTCAACGGTGTTCTTATAGATTTTGTTGTCTCTTACTTTTTTAGTTGGACATTTTTAATCTTACTTTCTTGTGTTTCTTTTTTTAATTACTCTCATTTTTTGCTTGTTTATTTTCTAAAGAGAGAGAAAGAAGGTGTGGAGTTGGGTATGTGGGGAGGTGGGGAGGATCTGGGAGGAGATGGGGGAGGAGAACCATCATCAGAATACACTGTTTGATTTTTTTCAATTGAAAATAAAAAAGGAAACTGAATAGGAGATCTTACTCTGATTTTTCAGCACATTGGGCCTAGTTATACTTCTCGTTTACCCAGGAATATAAAGAAGTAAAGGGGGCTAACCAGAGAAAAGATTGTGTTACAGTTTCTGGGAGGTTTCAGCGATAAGTTATAGCAGTTTACAAGAAAAGGAAGCAGACACCAAATAGTAATGAAAGCCTGCAGCATTTGCATTAAAAAGCAATGCAGGTAAAGCAGTAACTACCTGGGAGAGGAGAAGCTGTCATGAGTGAGGTGAAGTCTCAAGACTCCAAGGATTGTGGTCCAAGGACTGGTGCATCATCTGTCGCCCATTGCTGTGCACCCTGTATGGAACTCTTGCATCTCACTGTCTTCTTTCACATTTTCCTGCCTCACTGAACTGTTCTTCTCTTCGGATCAACCTGAAAAGGTATCTTGCTGGTTTGCCTTTTGTCACTTCAACAAATGAGGCTGGTGATTTTATTCAAAATAAAAGAAGGGAGGGAGCCTTTTACTCCACACAGCCATACTGAGGACTGAGCCTCCCAGCACATGGCCCCTGGAACAAGAGAAACCAAGTCCAAACTATGGCAGCCACAAAGACCTGATTTATGACAAGTTGCTTTTCAGAAGAAATAATTTACAGGATGTACATCTAAAATCTGAGGTCCTAGGAAGGACCATGGCAGCCTAATCCCCTCCTCCATCCATGGTAGATAAAACCCAGAAAACCTGGAAGAGGCTGCACCCCAATGCTGACTCTTTGAACTGGGATTCAGATCATGGCTTTAAAAGGTCATGCTCTCTTTGAAATCAAGGTTGGCCGTGTAATGCTCACTCTCTGCCATGGTTCTATCCCCTTATCATTCCCCTGTGCTGTCAACACACGGCACCCTCGAAAACGCATCCAACACTGGAGAAAATTCACATCATCCACAGCTCTATCGTCAAATCATCTCAGTTTCCTTCGTGTTTAGTAACACAGACATGAGTCGGGCTCCTCATCTTTAGTTTGGTCCAATTTTCTGGAATCTTCTTTCATTTCCACATTTGCAACTATTCCAACCGATCACTGTAAAGCAGACTCCTGACACCACTCCTGGCCCACTGTCAGAATAAGCTTTGGGTTTTGAGGGAAAGTCTAAATGTCAAGGACTACACAGTAGTCACTGTGATAGACGTGAAACAATGAACTAATTAAATAATTTTTTTTAAAAAAAAAAAAACCTCTTTCACATTCCAGTGTCTTCCCCAACCCTGGCTCCAGTTTCCTTGACTTGAATCTTATCTAAAATTCAGTCTTTCTTGGTTTAATGATGGGCTGAGACATGCAAACTGGGCATCTAACTGGCAGCAGGATTACAACTCAAAGAAAACACTTTTATGTCCAACACGGCAGTATCTTCAGCCGGCATAAAATAAGCAAAGGTCCTTGTACTCTTCGGGAGGCAAGAATGAGCAAAGCCCTGCAGAGCCGGCACCGCAGGTTGTGCAAATGCATTCTGCCCACCTGGAAATGGGGAGCCTGGAGCACGGAATATTGTGCAGTCTTTTGATAGTACTCCAAAGTCACTGCTTTGGAGTTTTGTCTCTTCAATCCCAGACAGATTCTGACACCAAAGACTGAGTGGGGAAACCTCTGAAAAACAAGATGTCCTAAACTTAGATCAATCCTGATGGTAATTTTGTTGTTTCCTTTCCCAAACAAAGAATCTCCTAAAATTGTGTTTTCTTGGAAAGAAAAACTTCTTTCTGAGCCCACAGAGAACTTGCTAACAACCCAGCACCAACTTTCAGGATTTCTCAAAACGAAAAAAAAAAAAGTTCCTGCCTGCAATCTCCCCAGAGATGGAGCATGTAGAGAAACCAGAAGATAATAAGGTTGCCTGGAGTGTGTCACCCGTGGGTGCACCTGGGAAGAACAGAGATGTCACATTCCTTTCCTATTTAAATCGCAGACACTAAATAATTCTAGAACAAGAACTACCCAGAGGGTACTCCTCAATTGACTGGGTGACTCCGTGCATCAACATGGCAGTTTCCCTGATTTCACAACGATGAGCATTTGTTCGTCCATGTATCTCGTATAAAGTGCTACTTGGACATACTTTATATGGTTATCTTTTTTTTTTTTTCATTTGCATGCTCTTTTGGAAACAGTGAAAGAAAGGACATTTTGTTTTTCCAATCCTGGCCAGATACCAATGCTTGAAGGGAGGAAGGGAAGGATAAAACAGGACCAGAAGAAGGGAGAGTGGAGGAGAGAAAGATTGAAGGAGGGGCAGAAAAGGAAAGTCTGGAGAGAGGAAGTGATTGAGAAAGAGAAAGAGGAAATGGGGAAGGAAAGAAAGAAAAGAAAGGAAGAGAGAGGGAAAGGAAGAAGAGAAGGTGAAGGAGTGAGGAGGTGAAAAAGAAAGTGAGAAGAGATGGAGGGATGGAAGGGGGAAGGAGAGAGGGGAGTCTAAACGCTAAATGTTTATGGGTTTTTTTTTAAATGTTCTACAATTAAATGAACTGAAAGTTGTCTTCTGTTTGAATTTAGTAAAATGTTTCTAACGGAAACAACTAACAGATGTTTGAAACATTCGAGTGCAGATAAATTAAAAGAAATGAGTCTCTATCGTTATGATGATGGAAGACTTTAGATAAAACCTTACTAAGGTGGTCATTTTTCTGAGTTAGGGAGACATAAGCCCAGACATATGAATACACGGCCATCTGTGTTTACCTGTGAAATATTTACAGCAGGAACATATCAAACAGGGCTTGCAACCAAAATACTGGATTTGTGTCTCATCATTAAAAAATCCTAAGCTTTTGGGTGTTTTAGTTGTTTTGTAAATTAAATTAGAAATTGTACGTATAGCACTTCCAGGCTTGTAACGTCTTCTATTTTTCAGCACACCGTGTGATCCTTCTGCTTTGACCTGAAGGGAACCAGCAAAGCAAGGCTGTTGATACGACAAGAGACATTGATGATGATTATTGTCTACAATTTTTATAACTAGTGTTAACAATAATTTAGAGTCACAATTTAGGACCAGTTGTATAGCTTAACTGAAAACATAGATTTGCGCATTAACCAAAACTGAACTTGCTACGCCATCCTGGAGGCAGGAGCGCTCTGATCATCAAGAGCAAACATAGATCTGACTTGGATTTGTGAAGACAAGCAAAACTGACCCAGTGGAAGGGAGATGACCCAGTAGAGCGGGGTGGGGAAGGGGAGGAGCTATGATGAAGATCAGAACTCGCGGTATACATGCACGAAACTGTCAAAGAGCAAATCCCCGAAAAGTCATAAAAACTTTTAAAAGCATGAAATCTGAGCTGACTGTTGATAGCATCAGGCTCTGAGCTTGAACTTGGATGGCATCTTATAGATGAGCCACCTCCCAACACACTTGTCCGAGCTTGCACGCAAGAATCTCCTACACTCTAATCCTCGAAACCTTGAAAACTAATGTGCGCCCCAAGCATTAAACCTGTAAACTTCACTTAACCTTTTCATTTAAATTCCAGGGACCTTAGTCTGGCCCTGGCAGCTGACCCAGGCGGAGGATTTGAATGTCCA
This sequence comes from Microtus ochrogaster, assembly GCF_000317375.1. Taxonomy (NCBI): domain Eukaryota; kingdom Metazoa; phylum Chordata; class Mammalia; order Rodentia; family Cricetidae; genus Microtus; species Microtus ochrogaster. Next base: position 22,887,087 of record NW_004949096.1, on the reverse strand, counting down.
CTGGATGCCCACACATTCTTGTGCTGCGCGGCTGCTGCTTGCTCACTGTTGGTAAATGCCAAACGCATCTGGCAGAAGAGTTTTGAAAACAATTTCGACAGCCTGAAAAGGTTTCAACAATAAAACAGAACTCTTTACATGGCAAAGCCAAACAAATAACTCGGGCAAGTATAATTAAATAAATCCCGGGTTTCGGTGCAGATGGCTGCTGCCTTTACTGTCTGTGTCTGTTGGGGTATGCTGAAGCTGCTTCAGTTCATGAGTGTGTGTGTGCCTGTGTGTGTGTGTGTGTGTGTGTGTGTGTGTGTGTGTGTGTGTGTAGAAGGCTTTTTTTATATGAGACTTGGCATATTGCATGTGGCAGGCTGTTGAAAAATGAATAAAGACAGGAGAGGGGAAAATGCAAGGCACATCGCGTTGGTGGAAGAGGGAAGCTGGCTGGGTTGCTGACTGTCTACGGGCTGGATCTCCAGGTGAGCCCAGGTGCTCCCAAGATCATTTCTTTGCTCCCAGATTTTCATGTTGAATTATCCCTCACAATCTCTAAACGAAGCTGCCTCTTATTTTATTTAAGACACGCCGAGCGCTTGCTTTTGACTTCCTGCGAGACAATACAATATTTAGTGTTGGCTGTAACACATGCAAACAGCGAGAGAGGAAACCTAGCCTTATAAGCATAATTTCAATTAAAAATATTTTTTTTTTCTGCAAAGAAACATCTTCGCCCTGAGCTTTCAAAAGCAGACATCAAGTGATGCGCATTTGTTCCCTGCTGCTTTTACCTAAGCAACTCCAAGCACAGACATCTGCAAGGACCCATCAGGAGCTCTAGGCTATGGCCTCTTGGCTTTGGCCTGAGGCAAAGCTGGGGGCTAAGTACTTTTCATGTGGGGGGTAAAGAATAAAGCAGAACTCATCAGGCTTCCACGGTTCCTGTGATTCCAACTGGTACCCAGAAGTCTCTCCCGAGAAGATCTGTTTTGACTCTTCTCTGGCTGCTGTTAAAGTGAACAGCATCATAACTTATTTGTGACCTACTTAGGAAGAACTCGGGCTGGACCATAGTGAGACCAAAGAAGACGGACTAGGTAGAACAAAGAAATGTCTTCTCTTGATAGAATATAATGTTAAACTTTGAGTGGAACAAAGGTTTTGTGTTCATTTGTTTGCTTGTCTTCATGAACATGAGAATGTCTTAGTTGGTTCATATGATTAATTTCTTTTGCATGACATTTCTGTGTTTGACTACACAGTAACTGCATTTGTTTTTGATGCAGAGTTTTACACAAAGTAGAAGTCATTTTTTAAATGCTTCATGCTTAATAAAATCTTGTCTGTTTTTCTTTGGTTTGAACAAGAACTGCACAAAAGGAACTGCTGGGCTGTTGTTAAATGCCTTGAAATTCATCTCACCAAAAGGATGCTCTTACTGCAAGCCTACTGATAGTTAGCAATGTTTTTAACTTTTGGTCTCCAGATGAAACATTTTTAACTTGACTTTGGGGGATCTGGTTATAACTCTAGCCACCTGCAACATTGAGGGAACGGACACCTGGCGTGTTTCCAGGAAGCTCTCTGACCTGCTGATGTGCTAACCGGATTCCTGGGGGGGGGGGTCATCCTTTTGTGTTTCTGTCCTCCTTTGACTTACCATTTTCTCCAAAAGAGTTGCAGCTTTAATAAAAATGGTGTTAGTGAATGAAAGCATTTAACGCAATAACCATGGAAACATGATATTTTCAATACAATTATGTGCTCTATTTCAAAGACCATTTCTTTGAGGAGAAAACAAATGCCTGCAGAGAAATTGAAGAGAAGTGGATTATTGCAGTCTTGAAGATCTGTTCGGTTGATGCTTTTGGCAACAGTCAGCCAGTAAACCAGGCTCCTCAAGCAATTTGCAGCATAGGTAGGGTATGGCAGCACACACTTTTAATCCCAACAGAGGCAGGTGGATCTCTATGAATCCAAGGCCAGCATGGACTGCATAATGAACTCCAAGCCACACAGAGCTATGGAGTAAGACCTTGTTTTAAAAATCAGGAGGGGAGTGCAAAGGACCAGAAGAGGGAGTATCCCATCTTTTAGAATTAGTGTTGAAAACTGTAAAGAAACACCAAATGTTTGATGCAATTACATCAGGTGCTACTGAAGGCCAATGTATTATATAAGCTTTAAACTCAGAAACAACCACCTCCACAAGGCTATGCAGGATCAGAAATGAGTAAATTGGCACATTTACACATGGAGTAGATCCATTTCAGATGATACTGACCCCTAGATGTGAGTATGGCGCTCCTTCGGTCAGGAGCTCTAAATGCTGAAGACTCGCTTTCAGAGTATGCACATTTGCTATGGAGTTCAAATGCTACCCAGCCGCAGCACCATCACCAATTCTACATGATCAAAACAAAGGGACCAGCACACCCATGTTCCCTATGGTTCTGCTCCAAGAAGTCAAATTATGGAAATCAGTGTAGGTGCCCATCAAAAGATGAATAAAGAAAGCATGGAGCATCTACATGGTGGAGTTCATTGACCTACAAAGAATTAGGACATTGGGTTATCGAGAGGGAATGAAAGGAGTTTGAGATGATCCTCGTAAGTGAAGTAAACCAGACTCTGCAGGGCCAGAATCACACGTTTATTGCTATATGCACAATCTAGGCTCTTCTGTAAAAAAACGTATGTGAATGAGAATGTCATAAGGAAACTTACTATTTTGCATATGTTGTATATGTTTTATAACAAATATACTCTAATAAAAATAAAATAATTTAACAATAAAAGAGAATTTTAAATAATAGTATACCCATGGAATAGGATGAGTCACTAGTTAGTAACAACCCAAATGATTATACTTAGGTAAAACTGTCCTTTCCTCTGCTTCAAAGTTCAATGTGTCACTGTGAAACTGTGTTGTAATAAGGAGCAGCAGGCTACGTTCCTGGCACCCGGCCGCCCACACGGCTAGTTTTATACCTGAAATAATTACACGGAAACTGTATTCTTTTAAACACTGCCTGGCCCATTAGTTCCAGCCTCTTATTGGCTAGCTCTTACATATTGATCTAAACCATTTCTAATAATCTGTGTAGCCCACAGGGTGGCTTACCAGGGAAGATCTTAACCTGTGGCTGTGTCGGGTGGGAGAATCATGGTGACTGCCTAACTCGGCTTCTTTCTCCCAGCATTCTGTCTGTCTACTCCACCTACCAAATTTTCTGTCCTATCAGGGCCAAGGCAGTCTCTTTACTTAACCAATGAAATTAACACAAAACAGAAGACTCTTCCCTATCAAGTTAGAACTGGAAGGAGGATGCATTTGACTTCCTCTAATTATTTTGTTGGTGTTTCCCATAGTTTAGTTATAGAAACCCAGAAAAGTTGACAGTGTTGTATATTGATCACCCATTCATCTTTCTCTAATACATCATGTGGTTGTTTGAATAGCAATGGCTTCTATAGACTCATGTACTTGAATGCCTCCGAACTGGCATTAGTAAGTGTGGCCTTGTCAGAGTCAGGTGTGGCCTTATTGGAGGAAGTGTGGGCTTTGGGGTTTCAAATGCTGCTCTCTCTCTTCCTGCTGCCTGCTGATCCAGACATAGAACTCCCGTCCTTCTCCAGCACTATGTCTGCCCATGCACTGCTATGTTTCCTGCCATGATGATAATGGACCAAACCTTTGCACACACAAGTCAGCTACAATTAAATGTTTTCTTTTATAAGAGATGCCACGGTCATGGTGTCTCTTCACAGCCATAAAAACCCTAAGTGGTCATTTGGCCACTTCTATGTATCACAGGTCAACGCATACCAACCTGTCCTGTTTTGATATATGTCAAAGTCAATTGACAACATCAGTGTATATCCTCTTTGAACAAAGCATGCATAACACTAGCTGGGGTTTATACAAACCAAAGTGTCTCTTTTTCTGATAAAATTTGTATACTGTGAATCCGACAAGTCTTAAGTTCACAAATGTATAAGCCCTGAAAATTCATGTATTTGAATAGCCCACGCAGATGCACAAAGCTCCTCAATGTTCCCCTCCACATGCACAAGGAACTACTATGCTGATCCGTTCAATACATACAGGTTTTACCTATCCTGAAAAGTCATGAAAATGAGCAACCGGATACCCATACTTTACCGGGTACAATATCCACTCAAGTTACTGCATATATATGTTGTTTGATATTTCTCAGTCCATTTTCCTGGGTCTTTTACCACCAGTGGATTTGCAGGCAGTCTGCTTTGTAAGAGCCATGGTATGGGCACCTCCTTACATACCCCCTTCTCCATCGGCTGTAGCTTGGCAAGCAAGAAGCTGCACTGGCTTTAGAGAGTGGCGGCGGCACAACGCCTGCAAACAACCTCCTTCTGTCTTTCTGAGCGTTGTATCTACCGCAAGCATATTTTGCTTTGTGCTTGAATCCAAATAGCTGCTCCAATATATTGCTTCCTGTAGCCTTGCTGGTAACCTGTAAGGATCTGAGTTTAGTCTGCAGAGCTGACATAAAAATGCACACTTGTAATGCCAGCTCTGAAGAGGGAGAAACCCTGGCCTCCCTCGCTAGCCCGTCCAATCTAATTAGTGAGAACGGTGGAAATGAAGATTCATGGCTTCGGTTCAGTGACGGACCTTGTCTCAGAGGAGTTGGACAGCCTTTCTGAAGATAACCCTGGAGGTCTCCACATGCATGAACACCAATGTAACACACACACAATGCTCACATACGCATGCACTAAAAATAAGTTTCTGATTCTATCACCTGGGAAGCCGGCATAACTTCCGTGGTTTCTCTATTCTCTTGAATACAGTTAATATTTCCTACATTTTAAGAACTACTTATGACAGTCTGAAATGTTGTATTATTACAGACGTTCTGGATTCAGTTCTATCCCACCAAAGACTGTTGAATATTTTATTTGTTTTTTCAGCAAGTTAACTTACATAGACTCAACTTCTAATTTCTATTTTTCCTAATGGTAGGCAGCAGCTGTCAGTTCTGGTCAGTTACTCTAGTCTTAGTTGTACTGTTTAGAACCCAAGAAGTATGGAAAAGTCAAACAGAAATCTGGCTGCCACAGTTTTCTCAGAGAAGGTAGGACTCTGCATCTTTGGTTCTTTCACTGTCAAGATTCTCCCCCCACCTCCCAGTTCAGCTACTATGTTAACCTAAAACTCTAGTCTCTGGTCCATTGGACCTGGAAGATTGGTCTTCTGAATTTCAGCCAGCATATTCTTTTTCTCATTATAGCTATTCAAGTCAGCAAAAGGTGGGGGTACCCACCATTTTTCCTGTCTTTCAGCAATCTCCTTTCACTTTTGCCTGCTCCCAATCACCCCCTGTTACTCTGAAATATTTTTCCATACCTTCTTCAGTGTTCCAAGTTTTCTCTGGAGGACAATGTCTGTGAGAGGAAGAGTCTCTCATGACTAGAAATAAAATCTCCACAAGTAAAAAATTTAAACTTTAATGAACCCCAAGTTGTTTGAATAAATTTAGCAAGCAAACTGGGTATTTTCTATTTCTATAACTATTGTTTTGTTAGCAGGAGTAAGTGGAGCTGTTCTGGGACTCCTGAGAAGTGACATCATAAGCAAATTATAAAACTGTCTAACACTTGTGTTGTTTTGCTTGTAGCTGTGACAAAACACAGCGCCGAAACAGCTTAGATAATGGCCTTATTTTGGTTACTGGTACCAGCAAGATTTCAGTCCATCCTGGTGGGAAAGGCTTGGAGGTAGGAGGATCTCAACCCACAGCAGTCTGACATGGTATGGACCAGGAAGCAGAATAAAAGCATAATGGAACCAGATGTGAGTCTAACCTTCAAGTCTCACGTTGATAGCCTGTTTCTGCCGACAAACCCCTCCTCGTGAAGATGCTACCACCTTCAAAATAGCACCACTCACTATGGGACTGAGAGATTCAGTAAACTCCTTAGCTGAGGACCTAATCATCTCAGAAATTCCACTCCCTTTTCTAGATGAGATGATTATCATCAGCTCTCCTGCTGATTATCCGGTCTTCATCACTCTGTGAGGTGCTTAGAGTGGACTACAGAAACAGTGCCCCACCTTGCCTTTAGGAAATAAGAAGTAAATCAATTATGAAGCCAGACACTGAGAAGACAGTGGCCCTTCAGCTAGCCTTCTGCTTGCCTGTACTTTCCCAGAATTCCTCCATTGCTGAGAGCCACACTTCTTTCTTGTTATGAATGCCCTTGTAGCTCTCGCTATTCACTGTGTCCTCCGTGTCTTTCCCTCAACACCAAAGTGAGAAAAACAAAGGATTCCCGATCCCCTGTTATTCCTCATTCACTCTTTCTGGGTCCTTATAAATTTATATTTTAAAATTTGCAGTTCAATTCTGTTCAACCTCTATGCTTAGGTAAAGCTAGAAATACACAAAGTTCAGACTTCCACACAGGCTATTTTCTTTGCTGGTTGCTGTCTTTTAAGAGCCCATATAAGTGAGGTTATTTCCATTCTATCTTTAGCCTCCACTTAAATACTACCTCTCTAGATAGGACCCTTCCTTGCACGCTTGTCCACACACCACATTACTTTATCTCAACCCTTTATCCACCCTTCAGCACTTGTCTGAGTTTATCATGTATCTGTTTGTTTATTTTCAGTCTAGCAGTCAAGACGACAAATTCTGTGAGGATGTAGGTTGTATCCATCCATCACTAAATAATCAACAAGTAGCAGAACCCTCACCACAAATAAGCAAATTAACTCTGTCTGTTTATTGCAAGCTGTTAAAGTACCTTACTAGAGGATTTTTGGAAGACTGCATACAGATGGGTTCCATGGGTTGCTGAAGTACTAACTAAATCTATCACTAGCAATGACACAGAAGGTTTAAAACAATGGCTATTATCTTATTTCAAAGTAAAACAAATCACTGTGGAAGCTGAAATAGAACATGCTATGTAGAACACAGAATACTCTCAAGAATTTTCAGATCCTTAAACCACTGCCTCGGCACAGGAGTGAACTTTCAAAGAACTGGGCTACTTCAGAAAGCAAATAAATAACTTTTCAAAATAAAGTTTCTTCAAAATTTTTTTCTGTATGCGAACACATTATTGTCTCTACTTTGAAATTTTTTCTTCTGTATTTGGAAAGAGTAATTCTTTCTTAAGTGATTTGGAGTGTTTAGAAAAATGCTTCGGATTCCTTGGGGAATTTAGGAGGCGACTGGGATGCCTTTTGAAGCTGTCAGTGTGCCCTCAACGAGAAATTGAGACTGTGCTTCTGATCTGAGGCCTTTGAAGACAAGCTGCCCTCCCCGAGACCTCCCCTCCGGACTTTAATCATGCCCTATGAGGTCTTTTTACCTCTACTTTTTTTCTTTTCAAATTTTATTAATTATACACTTCACTGCTTAATCTTCTTAAGATATAATATTCTTATGATGTTTTCTGTGAGGGAAAGATCATAATTGTTTTTACTGACTCTCGATTAAATATAATATCTTCAAATATTTAGCAGATATTTAAATTGTTAGCCAAGTGCTAAAAACCCTCCTCCTTTCCTTTTCCATCAAGCCCATGGTCAAAAGAACCAATGAACTTCGTGTATTTTATTCAATACTGCCATGATCATTTTTAGAAAAAAAAATCCATCACATGCCACTTACCTATCCCTATCACAATAACCTTTTCTTATTTTTTGCCAAATTAATTTTAGAATGTCTTCCCTATCGTAGTTTTGTGACTTAGGATTCCAATCTACATTAATGCTTATATCAATTTAATTTTATATAATAGTTGTCAGTAAATTTGTACTGAGTGTGCACACATGCCTGACATTTAATCTGGGCTCCACAAAAAAAAAATAAATACATAAATAATAAGATTAGAGGATACAGTACCCGAACTCAGGGAGCTTTATGCTCATCCAACCAGATAGATAATAATGTAGAGACAAAAAAAATCTAAAAGAAAAAATGTAAATCTTCCTGGAAAAATAGGGAGACAGTTGAAGCCCGTGAGAAGCAGGGCAAGGCTGGCAGCTAGTTCTTTGACAGCAATGGACTAGTCTGGATTTAGCAATGACCTGGTTCTTGCTGTCCATGCCAATCTGTCCATATGCTGCATGAAGTTCTCATAGGTTATGTCTACTCTATCAGCCCATTTTATTTTTCTACAAGAAGACACTTGGAGCTGTGTACCGCATTAAAAAAAAAAATCTATTTAGCTCACAGTGAGGAGCAGTAAAATTCTATGATTGCATCCATTCATTTAACCTCTAGTGAGGCCTTGTGACAGATGGCATCACAATGATAGAAGCAAGAATAAAAAGACCCACTGAGTGAAACAGGAACCCAGAAACTAAATGGTCATCATATCTCTCCTTACAACTCATTTTCATAGGAACTAACTGGTCTTCCACAGACCTACATTAATTATCCAAACTTTTCCCATTTGACTCCATCTTTCAGAGATCACAGATCCCACCATCACTCACCAGTACTTCTAGACACAGAGTTTCTAATACACAAACCCTCAGGGGAAATATGCAAACCACCCCAGCATATAACTCCGCTTTCCTAGAACCTTCCACTCAAACAGAAGACTCTTAAGAAAAACATTCTAGCCAGACGGTGGTGGCACAAGCTTTTAATCCCAGCACTCAGGAGGCAGAGGCAGGTAGAGCTCTGAGACAAGGACAGTCTGGTCTACAGAATTAATTCCAGGAGGCTCCAAAGCTACACAGAGAAATCTCGTCTGGGGCTTGGGGTGCGGGGAGAAAGAAAGAAATACATTCTACTTTTGTTTGAGGTAAACAATGAACACAACTAAATATCAAGGGCTTCTACGAGAGGCAGAGATAAAATATGGGTACATATGTTAGCCACATAAACTGTTGCTTTCCTTCGTATATAATTAAGAGGACTAATCCAGACGACTTAGGCACTATTCCCCTTTACCCTGCCCTTTCTACCCACCCAACATGCAAACACAGTGGCCCATCATCATGTACAACACTGAACACACCAGCCATCCTACAAATCTAAGGACCATACCCTGACATGAGAGGACTGAGGCAGAGTCCCACGGTCTCCCTGTTAGGTAAAAAGCAAATATTACTTCTTTTTGGTGAAGCTGCTATATTCAAGTTGCTGTTTATTGTAGCTTAATGTGCTCCTGAAGGATGCAACTTCCCGAGTCAGACTCATGGGAAAGTCAGTCTGCACCATACGGGGACTTTGCAAAAAGATAGCTAGTGACTTCTTTCCCAAGAAGAATAAGACAACTAAGCTGGGGTTCCTATCCTACCTGTGGGTAAAACTAGAGAAGGGTTTCACTCCCTGGGGAATAAAACAACTAAGTGGGGTTCCCATGCTACCTGGGGGATGAGACAGCTAAAGAGAGTTCTCGTTCTACATGGGGAAGGGGCTTTCACCCTTCCTGGGGATAAAACAGCTAGAGGGGGGCTCTCAGTTTACCTGGGGATAAAGTAACTAAGTGGGAGCTCTCAGTTTACAAGTAGAGAGGGGCTTTCACTCTACCTAGACCAGAATTTCTGAAGCTCAATATATTTTTACTTTAGGACAGAAAATTCACGTAATGAGTAAAGTGATTCATGTCTCTTTAATCAATGAACAATTAACCTTCATTAGTGTGCTCAAATCACTTTAAATGTGAGATGAGATGCAATGGCCTGGCAAGGATACCTCAAACATAATGAAAGTCATTAAAATTATTTTATATCAGATCCCTCATGGAGCAGACCTGACACCAACTCCAACACAATCAGAAACCCAGAGAATGTGGAGAAATGTGTTAAATACCTGGTAGAATAAATAAAAAGGATCGGGCCTCAAATGACTCTACAATACCCTGTTGCCTTTCAATCAATTTTAAGTTGTTTTCTGTCTTTCACTGATGCATTTGTCTCTATACAGAATGCCATGTTTTCTGTTAGCTGAGGGTTGGGAGAGTGCCATGTATTTCCAGGTTTCCCTAGCTGGCCACACATGTTGGGTGCAGTAGGACTTGTAAGGCTCTGACAAATGCAATGTGTTAGACCCTAGTCCAATCCTACTAATTTGATACAAGAATTATCTGTAAGCCCAGAAGTGATTGTTAAGACCAGTTGGTTGGACCTGGTAGATAGGAAGCCCTTATGGGCTATTTATCCCTCTAATCACAGAATAAATAGAAGAGAAGCCAGAGTGGGGCCTTGAAAAGACCGGCTTGACTCATCAAATATATGTCTCTATCAGTCTTTTGAAACAGACAAGCCTATTTTTAAAAGGACTTCAATTTAATTAGAATTCTTTTTCCCATGGAGATAACATCTCCAATTGATTTAATCTTTTCTTGTACATTCCTTGCATCCTGAGAGGTAGTAATGGTTTTCATTTTACATTCTGGTCTTGAAACATGATAAACAGTGAGTGTCAGTTGTATTTGCCCCTGCCAGGGCCTGCAGTAGCAGGTCTGGGAGCCCGCCTCTGGTCATTGCAATTCTCACCTCACTCCCTTACTTCATCCTTCCTGCCCTGTTGTTCTGGTCTACCTTTTACACTCGGAGATTAGATCCAATGCAGTTGGAATTCTAAAATCATCTCACATGTTAGAGAGTACCAGTGTTTAAAGACTTTTAAGGAAATATCAATTATTTTCAGATAAAACTTCATAATTTTTATTTGACGTAGACCCCTTCTTTGCTTATTAGGAAAAATACTAGAAACATAAAGTTGGATCTGTCATTTTCATTCCTGATTATAGTTATTTTTGAAGACTGTAAGCCTGAACAGCCAACAAAATGCTAAATCAAAGACTTCAGGCTTTCATATAAATATATCCAACATTGGATTTCATAAAGTAATGATAATCGTAAGATGGGATACTGATGTGGGATTCCCCTCTGTATAATGTGAATATGTTTTTTTTTTAACCATTGGTTAATAAAGAAGCTAATTGGGCCTATGACAGTGTAAAATAGAGCAGAGATAGAGGAGAAAAAAAGGTGGAGTAGGGAAGATGCCATGTAACTGCCAAAGGAGAAAGAATAGTCACTAGCCAGAACCTTATCAGTAAACCATAAGCCTCATGATAAAATATAAGATAATAAAAAAGGGTTAATTTAAGATACAAGAGCTACCTAGCAATATGCCTAGTGAGTGGCTAAGAAGTGTTGTAATTAATACAGCTTCTGTGTGATTATTTCAGGTCTGGGTGGCTGGTTATGAACAAGCAGCCTCTATAGTACAAAATGATGTCCAATGTTCATCAATGTACACCCACATGAAGTCTAAAATAGCTTTTAAAAAAGAGGACGTTTAGGCCCACAAAAACAGAGTCGAGTGCAGCTTCTTGATAGCTACCTTTTTTTTTTTTGTCAGATGGGCTCTGTTTGCAGGTGGCAAACAAGAACTGTGGCTCTTTTATTCCTTTAAGAGAGGTCTTTCTGACTCAGCCATCATTGGCAGCAAAGGCTGCATGGCTTCTTTAGGGGAGGACTTCCTGGATCATGCTAGTTGCATAAACAGCTCTGACTCTTTCAGGAAATCAAGTATTTGAATGGGGTTTGTGAGCAGAGTGCTACAACTTGCTTAATGGCAACAACGACCCACTGTGTGCTTGGAAATGGGGCTATGAGCATGGCTCACAGAGCTGGCACTAAATGGACCTCTGCCATGTTGGACTGAGCAGAATCAAAAGGCAAAGTAGCCTTAGTCCTAGCCACACTGCTTAGCATTTTAAGAAGCACTCCTAATAGAACAGATTCAGACATAAAACACCTCTAAATGACAAAATTTAAATTTAAAAATGGATATAGGCTTTGAAGAGAGAAGAAAAAGAGTATAGAGAGTTATAAAAAGAAAAAATCCTTTAAAATTAAAACAAATTCTTGGATCACTAATTATAGGCTCAA
>NW_004949096.1:22829881-22873601 GCF_000317375.1 Microtus ochrogaster | reverse complement strand
ACCTTCAACTTGACCAAAACAAATCATTAAATCTTGGCATAGATCTAAAAAAAATTAAATTAAATTAAGACAAATTCTTTAAAGAGATAGTGTAAGACAGTCATAGACTAAAGGAGTAAAGAAAAATAAGCCACATAAAGATGGAATATACACAGAGAATCTAGATTGTGTATACTATTGTGTTTTCTTTAATATTTTTTTTACTGTGAATGAGCTAAACATAGAGAGACATTTCATTGTAAAGACTGCTAAGATAAACTAACATATATATTTTAAAAGTATCTTGACTTCAAAATTTGGTTCTAAGGATATGTTGCTTTAGAAAAGAGGTTCTGCTTTTGTTTTCACAGAGGATGAGAACTTGTGGATTCCTCCCAGACTAATATTGTTTATAAATGTTTGTTTACATTTAAAAAGAAATATGCCATAGAGATGAATAGTGTGCATTGATATGGATCTTGGTTTATTGATACAAGTTTAAGGTCAATTTAGTTATATGTATATTTCTGCTCTTGATTAAGGTATTGTGTTTGTGTAGCTCATTTAAAAATGTAATATATAATTAAGAAATACAGGCTAATAGATAGTCATCTATAATAGTCAAGCTTGAAGTCATTTTGTAAGGTTTTCTAGATGTACATAGATATATTTCAGATAGATAGGTATTCTTCAGATCTTTTAAAAACTTACAGAACACGGCATTTAAATATTTTAAAATTTTAAGAACTTCTCATGACAATGAGACACATCTGCTCCTTGCACTGCCCATCTACTTCAAGAGGTTAATGAACATTGAAAAGGCTCCTTATGGAGTTTATTAGCCATTTTGTCAATAAATTGTAATTGTCTGGTATGCTGTATAAACTGATATGGTATGCTATATAAACTGTATAAACTTGATGGTATGCTTCATAAACTGAACATACAGGACCCACAGAAAAGTGGCTGCTAAAGTTGCCTAAAGAAGGTGAGACAGTCCTTCAGGGTCCCTGCTTCATGAAAGAGTCTGACAGATATTCTGCAGGACACAGAAGAAAGTGACTGGCAAACTGCCAATATAGGCAGAACTGTCTTTGAAATTCCCTACTTCATGGAAAAGTCTGCCAGATACTATGGACCTGTAGGTGGAAGGTGGCTGCCCCAATGTGACAGAAGAACTTTGGATGACTGTCAAGGCAGTGAGATGTGTTTGTCAATTCTAGAGTTTTGGAAGTTGCTTACAATGCACTTCCTGTTAGTTTAGGTAATGTTTTATTCTTCCAGGATCTGTGATGGAGTTGAAGAATAGATAGTTATAGTCTTCCTTAGTTATGATAAAAGACAAAATAGATATAAATATTGCAACTGTAATTCTTGCTTGATAACAGTTTTGTTGTATGTAATCTTGCTGTGAATAAAGAAGTTAATAAATTATCAGTTAATAAAGAAGCTGATTGGGCCTATGACAATGAAGAAAATAGTGAAGAGTAAGGTGAGAATTTCAAGCAGAGATAGAGGAGAAAAGAAGGTGGAGTCAGGGAGATGCCATGTAGCTACAAGCTACAGTTCAGGGTGACTGGCATATCTATTACCTCAAACAATTATTATTTTTTATACCAGAAACATTTAAATATCTATAGTAACCAATTTGAAATACACAGTTGTTTTCTACCACAGGAATCATACTATTCTGCAAGACACTGGAAGCCAATTCACCTTTCTAATCATACCCCTGTACTCCACTGCAAAGTATTCCTGTTCTGACTTCTCTACTCTGGTCAGGCCCTGCTAACCACTATTCTCCTGCCTAGCTGCATAAAGCCAACTTTTTAGCTTGCATATTATATACAAGAGAAATTAATGTAGTATTTCTCTCTGTGTCTGGCTTATTTCATTCAACATAGTGTTCTCCAGTTCTATCCAGGTTACTAAAAAGGACACTATTATATTTCTTTTATGTTTGACTAATATTCCACTGTGCACAAATAGCACATTTTCTTTTTCTGTTCTTTCCCTTACTCAATCTATTTGATTATGAGATTATGAAAAATGAATTATTTACCATTGAATTAAGTGTTACAGTAAACATGAAAATACAAATGCTTCTTTATCACATTGATATCATTTCCTCTGGATACATAAGCAGTCGTGGATGAGTGAGTGGCAGTTCTAGCTCTTGTACTTTGGGGAGATGTGATACTGTGTTCCATAATGGTTCTAGTAATTACATTCCTCCAACAGAGCATAAAAGTTCCCTTCTCCACACCCTCCCTGACACTTGCTTCATTTTGTCTCCTTGAGGATAACCAGCATAACCAGCGTTAGCTCCCAATAGCTTCCATTCCCATCTCCCTGGTGATTTCTGCATGTAACTGATGGATGTTTGCACTTATTCTTTTGAAGGTGTCTGGATAATTTGCTCATTTTTAAATCAAACTTTCTGCTGCTTTTTGGGTTGGGGTTTTTATTGTTACTTTGTAGGTTTTAGTAGTTATATATTCTAAATATAAATTGCTTATTAGATAAGTGATTTGAAAATTCTTTCATTCAAAATACTGGTGTAATCTATAGATTGTGTCTTTTGGAAATGATTTTGTTTCAAATAAACATATTTGTCACTTGTAGTTGTAAGAAAAAAATTAAACCGAAGTTTCTACTGTGTTTCTTTTTTGCTTCATTCTAGAATGTTTACAGTTTTAAATCTTACTTTTAAGTTTTGATCAACATTTCTCTTTAATTCCCCCCACCCCCATGGTAAACAATAGAGATCTGCTTTCAATTCAGTCTTCTGGGTGAAAACCTGTGGTTATTTGAATGAAAGTGGCCCCATAGGCTCATGTTTGTGTTCATAGGTCCCTGTGGGTGGACTATTTGGGAAGGATCAGGAGGCTAGGCATTGTTGGAGGATGAGTGTCATGGGAGAGGCCTTGTTGGAGGAGGTGTGTCATTGCATGTGGAGTTGTTGGGAGGTGTATTATTGTGTGTGGACTTTTTGGAGGAGGTGTGTCATTGGGGGAGGCCTTGTTGGAGGAAGTGTGTCCTTGCATGTGGACTTGTTGAAGGAGGTGCATCATTGCGTGTGGACTTGTTTGAGGAGGTGTGTCATTGGGAAGGCCTTGTTGGAGAAGGTGTGCCATTGGGTGTGGACTTTGAGGATTCAAAAGGCTTGTACCATTCCCTTTATCTCTCTCTCTTATGCCTCCTACTTACAAATCAAGATGAGGGCTCTCCAATTTTCTGCCATCATTGACTTTAACCCTCTTAAACTATAAGCCCAAATTAGACATTTCTTTTACAAAATACCATGACAATAGTGTCATACATAGCAATAGAAAACTAGCTAAGACAATACCGGTTTCGCCAGCCCCATTATTGAAGTATCTTTTTTCTCTAAGGTGGGCCTTTCTGTTCTTACTGGAAATCAATTGGCTATAGATACATGAATTTATTTCTGGATTCTCTTTTGTTTTCCATTAGTCTATGTTTCTGTTTTTAAACTAAAACCATGAAAAGGTCTTGTACTTTGATTCTGTAGTATGTTTTGAAGTCAAGTTTCATAATACTTCCATATTCAAAGTTTGTTGACTTACTTAATTACAAGTGTTTTTTTTTCTATTTCTATGAAGACTGTCATTGATGTTTTGATAAGAATTGCATTGAGCCTGTGGACCACTTTTAATAATACAGACATTTTAAAACTGCTAGTTCTTCCTATCTATGAATTGTTCCTATTGCCCTGTGTCCTCTCCAACTTCTTTAACCAGTGGTTTATATTTCAATTGTAGACATAGCTTACTTTAGTGGATAAATGTTCCTGTGTATCTTTTTTTAAATAACTATTATGAATAGAATTGTTCCATTCATTGCTTTCTTGGCAATTTTATTATTGGTTTGTAAAAAATTTTACTGACTCTCTCTCTCTCTCTCTTTCTCTCTCTCTCTCTCACACACACACACACACACACACACTGTATTCATCATAAATACATACAACTAAGGGATATTTCATCACTGCAATAAACAATTAAACAATTAATTTAAGACTAGGCAAGAAGATAAAAGCCTTGGCTCATTGCCTAGCCAAAGAAAAGCTTGTGCTGAGTGTAAACCATCCAGTAAACTCTACGGGAAGCATCTCCTGGTTATGTACAGTACTCCATCTCTTAAGAGAACACAACCTATTGTGTGAGGTCAGATACAGTCACTTAAACACTCACATTCATTCTAACCTTAAAATTTTCGCAAATAGAAGGAAGAGATTGTAGATGGCTTTCCAAAGCAATAGATATTTTTATCAGGCTACAGATATGTCTGCTATAATAATTACAGTTCAAATCAAGAATTGTTGCTGATACTCTTCTTAAATGCCAACTATTTGAAATTTTAAAAATGTGCCAGGCAGTGGTGGTGCACACCTTTAATCCCAGCACTCAGGAGGCAGAGGCAGGCGGATCTCTGGGAGTTTGAGGCCAGCCTGGTCTACAAGAGCTAGTTCCAGGACAGGAACCAAAAGCTACAGAGAAACCCTGTCTCAAAAAATCAAAAAAAAAAAAGAATTAATATAATTTCTGAAGTAGAGAAGTATGTATTAAGGGGGATATGAAGCAGGAGAACTGTAAGTTGAAAGTCAATATAAACTTCAATGTATTAACTTCTTCCATTTCACAAGCAGCTGGGTCTAAGCTTCAGTTTTTCAAACAAAGGACATTAATCAAAGCACCCCTCACAACAG
The DNA here is from genome assembly GCF_000317375.1 of Microtus ochrogaster. NCBI lineage: Eukaryota > Metazoa > Chordata > Mammalia > Rodentia > Cricetidae > Microtus > Microtus ochrogaster. Next base: position 22,868,890 of record NW_004949096.1, on the reverse strand, counting down.
GGATGAAGGAAGAGAAAATAAACAAATCCCGAGTCAGCCCCACAATGTCTCAAGGCAGTTCCTACAATCCCTTGCAACTTACCCAAGTATGTCCAAAGATAAAATCTCACCCAATCAAGAGTCTATTAATGTAATTGCTGCTTGTTAACCAATTATGTTTGAGATGACCAAACCATCCCTAAAATTCCCCTAGCTGTGCTTAAACAGAACTTGCAGGTTCCTGTCGAGGTTGTCACCATTTTGAACAGGTGAATGATCCTGTGTATGCTGGTATTATAATAAAGGCTTTGTTCTGTATAAAAAAACAATGCTACTGAATTTTGCATTGTATCCTGCAAATTTACTGACTCCATTATCTATTTATCATTCCTAACAACTGCCTTTTGGAGTCCTTAGGTTTTCCTATGTATAAAGTCATGTTATATGCTTGATTTGTTTCTTTAATGAATCCATTTATTTAATACATTGTAATATATAGCTACCTATTTAGCAGTTCTAACTTGTACCAATAGAAAAATATCCTAATTTGTTCAAAGCAATTTATACCATTTAGATGTTCTTTTCCATATTCAATATACAATAATGAAACAAATGACAAACTGTTGATGCCCATTTCTGGAAAGTACTGTCCTATTTCCTGGATGTCCTGGGAGGTAAAGGTGCAATGTTTTAATTCAAACAATCTCACAATCACACATATATATATATAAATTTACCCTCTTCCTTTATAATTCCCACCCCTGGCTATCCCGATTTCTTAAAACTACAAGTTATCTCCATAACTATATATGCATCTCAGATTCCTTGAGCTTATTTTTGTGAAATATCCTGTCTATATCTTATTTGCCAAATGTTCACACCTTTATATTAAAGTGCATTGATCTAAGTATAGTTCAATCCTGTTTTGTTCAATCAGAAAGTCTTTTAATTAATTTATTTTTAATAAATTAATTTGTTTTTAAATTTTATTTTACATTCTAACCACAGTTCTTTCTCCCACCCCTCCTCATACCCCACCTCACTTCCCCCCAGCCCACCCCCATCTACTCCTCCCAATGGGTAAGGGCTCCCATGGGGAGTCAAGAAAATCTGATACATTAAGTTGGGGCAGGACCATGGCCCTCACTCACGCAATAAGGTTGAGCATGTCATCCCAACATAGAGAATGGGCTCCAACAAGCTAGTTCATGCACCAGGGATAGATCCTGGTCCCACTTCCAGGGGCTCCTCAGACAGTCCAAGCGTCACAACTGTCTCCCACATTCGAAGGGCTTAGTTTGGTTCCATGCAGACTCCACAGCTATTGGTCTAGAGTTCATGAGTTTCCAAGAGTTTAATTCAGCTGTCTCTGTAGATTTCTTCATCATGATCTTGACCTTCCTTGTTCGTACATTTCCTCCTCCTCTCTTTGACTGGATTCCTGGAGCTTGGCCTGATGTCTGGTTGTGGATCTCTATATCTAGATCCATCAATTACTGGACGTAGGCTAGAATCTCCCTGGTAAGCCACCTCGTGGGCTACACAGATTATTAGAAATGGGCTAGTCCAGGTGCGAGAGTTAGCCGAGAAGAGGATAGATATGATGGGCCAAGCAGTGTTTAAATGAATACAAATTGTGTATTGTTATTTCAGGGCATAAGCTAGCCAGGCGCCCGGGGTGCTGGGGACGCAGCCCCACCACTCATATTACAACAGGGATCATCCTTGTGGATTCTTGTGAGTTTCCCTAGCACCAAGTTTCTCCCTGATACCATTATGACTCTCTTTATCAAGATACCTCTTTCATTGCTCTTCCACTCCATCCCTCCCCTCCTCGACCATCCAATTACCTCATGTTCTCATCCCTCATACCTTTCTGCTTACCACTTTCCTTGCCCCCAGTTTACTCATGAGATTTCATCTAATTCTCCTTCCTAGGGCACCTGTACAATCCTCCTTGCTACGTAGCATCTCTGGGGCTGTAGATTATAGTCTGGTTATCCTTTGCTTTATATCTAGTATCCACTTATAAGTGAATACATGCCATGTTTGTCTTTCTGAGTCTGGATTACCTCTATCAGGATGTTTTTCCTAGTTCAATCCATTTGCCTGTGAATTTCATGATGTCATTGTTTTTTGAAGCTGAGTAATAGCCCATTGAACAAATGTACCACATTTTATTTATCCATTTTTCAGCTTAGGGGCATCTAGCCTTGTTTCCAGTTTCTGGCTATTATGAATCATAATGTTATGAACATTGTTGAGCAAGTGCCCTTGTGGTATGATTGAGCATTCTTTGGGTATATGCTCAAAAGTGGTATTGCTGTGTAGGTAGATTGAGTCCCAGTTTTCTGAGAAACCACAATACTTTTAATTTTTATAGAAGTATTCAGACTTTTTACATTAGTAAAGTTAAATATTGATCTTTATTTACATATGTGAGCATGCCAACATGAGTTTATGTGCACTACAGGTGTGCAGTGCCCATGAAGGCCAGAAGAGGGCATCGGATCACTGAGAACTGAAATTACAGGCCACAGTAAGTTTTCCAATGAGGATGTTGGGAACTGAACTAGGTGCTTTGTAGGACAGTAAGCATTCCTAATCACTGAACCTTTCCAAATCCAGCATATAATCAACTTTAATGAACCATATTTTGTCATCTTTTTTATCTATTCTACACCATTTTTCTTTCTCTTTTCTTTATATCTTTGATAGCCAATGTTGTCATTATTACAGTGTATTACCTCCTTAGTCATTTCTGTGTATTTTATATAACTGTTTCTCAGAACTAATATTCAAGATCAAAGATACACACTTATCACACACTATTTAGAATGAACTGCTTCATGTTACATAAATTTCGAGAAATTTATAGAACTGTATCAATCAAGTGCTTGCCAGAGATAACACCTCACTAAAGATAATGCTGCTTCTATTTTACTTTGAATTTTACAATAAAAGAAAGTAATTTTTTGTTAATCAGGTTAGCCATTTGAAGAATGCTAAAAGGAAAAGAAAGTTTTGGGTTTCTTTATACTTGCTCAGATATTTATCATGGCCACTTACTTTCATGCCTTTCTGTAGACCTGATTCTCTATTTACAATCATTTCTGAAGAAATGTGTGGTATATCTTATACTGCCAGTCTTCCCACAAAGAATGCTTTCCAGTTCTTTGATCAAAAAATACCTCTACTTTGCCTTCATCTTTGAAGAATATTTCCTGAGGGTAGATTTAGTGCTTTGTTTTCATGTGGCACATTAAAATATCTTTCAATTGTCTCATAACCTACATATTTTCTGATAACAGTTCAGACATTTGTTTGTGTATTTGTCATTTTCCTGAGTGTAATGTACTCTTCTCAGACATTTTTTATGACAGCCTTTTTATTTTAGATTATTGGGGTAGGGCTTGTTTTGGTTTATTTTTTATTTTTTGATTTTTCGAGACAGGGTTTCTCCGTAGTTTTTTGTTCCTGTCCTGGAACTAGCTCTTGTAGACCAGACTGGCCTCAAACTTGCAGAGGTCCTCCTGCCTCTGCCTCCTGAGTGCTGGGATTAAAGGCGTGCGCCACCACGGCCCAGCTGGTTTTTTCTTATCTATGATATACTTAGGCTTTCTTCATATATAATTTTCTATGTTCACTGATTTTCTTAAATATATTTTCCCCAAGTTGTGGATTTCATAGTCATTGTTTCCTTGAATATTTTGCCTGTTTTCTTCCTCTTCATGGGACTCCTGCAACTACTAACTTAAACCATTAAATATTGTCTCACGTGTCACAGAGCCTCTGTTCATTTCTTTTTCAATGTCTTTTCATTCTGAGATGACAAAGGATCTTGACAGAGTTCTCTGCTCAGATTTTTCTATAGCATCAAACCTGCTGCCTGTGTGAGCATCTCATTTCCAACATTACCAACTTTAGTGCTTCTGTGCGATAATATTTCATAGATGAACTTTCTCTCCTTAGAGTGTGCATCTGTTTACTCAAATGCTTGAATTTCCTTTGCATTGCTGACCATTCTTTTAGTAGTCACTTAAAAGGAGGTGTCTGCTCATTACAGCATCTGCACCACTCCAGACTCTCACTGGTCATTACTGGTACTTTCTTAAGTCTTTGCATATCTACCAGTGTGCAATTATGTTTCAAGAAGAATGAATTATACTGTCGCATATTTCCATTCAATAAAGCAACTAAGTTATCGGAAGATCATTTCATTCTTTTCACATGCTTTATGTGTAATGAGGACTTATCTTTTTTTTTCTTTAGTCCTAGGAAATGGGTTTTTCGCTAAAATGCTCTCATCACAAAGTTATGCCCTTTCTATGTCTCCATCCAATGCCTAGTTTACTCAGCAGGATGGGTGTTTACCTATTAGAAGAGCAAAAACCACCATCCCCCAAATCGGTATGATATCTGATAGTTTTGTTCAACTCTCAGCCCCAGAAAAGCAATCTAAGATCTCACTGTTCGTTCTTTGCTCTACTCAATCTGGATGTTGGGAAATAACCCCAAAACTTTTTCCCAGGTTAACGCATGTGTTCTTCCATCATATGACTGTCATCTCTCCAATACCTTTTCCTTTGAAATCTAATCCTCATCATCCCAATTTTGATCTGACTTTGGCATTAGGTGTACTGATACTATGTTGTCCTTTATCCATCACCATTATGAAGGCTCCCTTTTGTGGGAATGCCAGGTGAATGTGGGGCTTGCTTCATGTATCCACCTTCTTCCAAGAGTCATAGTTCTCTGTCATCTGTTTTCAACTTCTTGAAAACACTCTTTAAATAATTTTCACCCAAGCCATCTGTCCTTGCAAAGGACAGATATCAATTACCTTGTCACGTCCAAATGTGTGCTTCTACTATATGATGTTTTTGCTAAAGGAAAGAAATTTTAATTCATGGAAACAGAAGTCTGAAAAGCTTGTAAATGCTGAGATAAACTAATGGAAGCTAGGAGGTAAGTGGGAACTTGTCAGTTGATGATTAACAAAATTGGCACCTCATTTTCTTTTAGAGACTGGAAGAGAAGGATTCTTGTCCTTCTTCTTGATGGCTACATTTTTTTATGTTTTGAGAGATTCATACATGTATAAAATGAAATATGATCGTATAAATCCTCCATTTCTCCATTTCAATCTTTTCCAGATCCTTCCCTAAGACATTTCCTTCCCAACTTCATATCTTCTTTCTTTTTCTTCTTTTACAATGACCCACTAACAATTAATGCCACCCATTTGTTCATAGGCCCCCCCCACAAGCAGCTACCAAACACCAATTGCTCAGTTAGGGGTAGAGCCTTAAGAGCTCCTCCCCATCCATGCTAGAGTTTTGACTATTTGATCTTGTGTAGTCTTACACAGGCAACCATGGTTGCTGTGAATTCATGGTGCAATAGTCATGTGATGCTCAACTGAAGCAGCCACAATTTTCTTCCACACCCTTTGGTTCTTATACTATTTTTGTCTCCTCTTTTGCACTGTTCCCTGAGCCTAAGCACTCACAGTCTCTAATTCTAAGCACTATGACAAGTTATGAGTCTGTGTATTTGCTACAAAAGTAGCTTCTCTGACTAGTGTTGAAGCAGCCCGGTCTATGGGTACAAACCTAATGATATGGAAAGCAATTTAACAGCATCACTAATTAGAAAAATAGCAAGGATAGATTTAACCCTTGGTTCTTTGACTTCTCCAGTCATGAGATTTCACCAGACAGGAGGCCATTCCTATGAAAAAAGAAAGCCCCAGATCTCACCATAAAGCAGTCAGTTATCTCATAGCGTTCATGCCACGGTTGCAGCGATGGGCACATCTTACTTGGCAGAGTGGTATTGTAGCATTGAGGTCCATCAGCAAGAGCATTAATGTGTTGTCTCCCAGACATGTCTGCGCAGTATCTTCTGGCACTGTGTAAGTTTCTTGATCACATATTCCTCAGTTTCCTTCCAAATAATGCATGTAAAAAAGGGGAAGGTCATTTGGAAGAGCAGTCCCAATGTCTAACAACAAAAATAAATGAAATAACAGGAATAGAGAAAAGAGGCAGATTGAGGGGAAAAAAAGGTTCAAATACAAAAACACCAAAAAATGAAGGAAGCAGAAAGGAGAAAAGGCAAACATTTAAGATCATAAACATCCTAGACGTAACTCCTCATCCAATACTTCACAAACACTGACTTTTCAGCAACATAAAGTGCTTTCTATGTCCACATACAGCATAACCAAACTCTCTGACAGCAAGTAGCATAATTGTGTTTAATGTCATGGGCACATTATCCTAGGTCTATGCTTAGGTGGCATCTCAGAGCTCTCATCAACATCAACACAGCAACCTTATATCTTAGTGTTTAGCTTCTCTTCCCAAAAGCTCCCTGAGTTTTTCATGAATATCTTAAAATCACAATTATAATACACAATTAATTATATTTATATATTAAATTTAAATATAATTAAAATATAACACACTATTATAATATATTATTTCAAGCTTGTCTCAGGAAAATGCTTCTATGAAACTATATAATATTGAAAGACAATAGTCTATGAACACTTCTTCATGCCACAACTGTACAAAATGCAACCTTGAAACTATTGCATCTGATCCTAAGAAGTACTTGCTATATAATGAACCAATGTGTTGTCATGGCAAAACAGCTTGGCTAGAAGGGATTTAGGACCTTGGTGACTCTTTTGAAGCATGTAGTTTAAAAAAAAACTTTCTACTTGGGTTTCCTGGGATAGTACATTTCCTCATTATTTATGCCATCCTTTGTTAAACACACTGCTATTTTATATAGCAAGCACTTCATTGTTATTGCAGTTTCCTGTTAGCTTAGAGCAAGAATTAACAAATTTATCTGTAAAATGGCCAGATATTAAATAGTTTCTTGTTTGTATGCCTCATGGACCTTGCCTTTCATACTCTACTTTTACAGCCTGAAAACTGCCATCAACATTGCCTGCATCGATGTTCTGTTCTAGTACAATATTTATAAACATGATCAGCTATGTTCAGCCCATGGGCTACAGTTGCCCAACTTTGCCTTGAGTGACTTCATGTGATCAACTTCATTGATCAGTTGTAGTACAATCTCTACGGTGAAAACCAATACTTGAGAAGCATTTATGAGTACATCTTCAGTCTCTATCAGAGTACTTTTATTTTATCTATGAACCTTGCATTTCATTCTGGACCAGCATGCATCCACATGCTCACGCTGATTGTAGGGTTCAGTCTTCTACTTAGTCCTTCACAGCTGACAAACACTGCATTGCGTGTTGCTCAAAGTAACTGTTTCATAGTTGTGTTTTCTGTATTTATTCTAGGAAGCTGGAGAATAATGTGACACTGAAAAGACAAAAATAAACTTTTCTTGCATGTAGAAATAATAAATAAAAGCGGGAGGTGATGGTGCACACCTTTAATCCCAGCACTTGGGAGGCAGAGGCAGGCGGATCTCTGTGAGTTCGAGACCAGCCTGGTCTACAAGAGCTAGTTCCAGGACAGGCACCAAAGCCACAGAGAAGTCCTGTCTTGAAAAACCAAAAAGAAAAAAAGAAAGAGTAAATAAATAATAGATAGATAATGATATATAGAGAAATTTGAACAAATTGATGAATGAACAAAAATAAGGACCAGAGACTGATTTGTTGTATATTTAAGAGAAAATCCCCTGACCATTCAAAAGGAAAATAATTTAATACAAGGAAATATGTAATAAATTTACAAGATTGATAGAATAGTGGCCCTTCAATTATGTCCATATCCTAATTCTCAGACCCCCAAATGTGTGTTCATACAAAACAAAGCAGATTCTGTGGAAGTGAGCTAGGGAGATTACCCTCACACTATTCACATGAGCTAGGCCTAATCGCACCAGGCCTTAGACATAGAATCTGTCCTTGTGGTGATAGCGGAACAGGGTGGTGAGATGTGGCTGGCTTTGAAGATAAAAGATCTGCGAGTCAAGAAAGATGGACAGCCTGAAGCAGCTGGAAAACAAGGGAAGGGGCATTCCCTAGGCATCTCTGCTGACAAGCACAGCTCTGCCAGCATGGTGACAGTGAAGTCTGCATTGGACATAAGACCTGTCAATCCCAGGAAAGATGTCATTTGACACGTGCTAGAGTTGTGAGCTAAGCTTTGGTTTCAGAAAGGAAGTCCTAAGGAGACCTGGAACAGAGCTTGGAACCTAGTTTGAGACAGTAGTTACTGTGGATGCCAGGTTCTCACAGATCAGCCAGGAAAAGCCCAGAAGCTCGCCCATGGGTAATGAACACTAGGACCACCTAATTGAAAAGGGAACATTTTCTCACAGGCGGCACAGCCCAGATTCCAAAAGGTGGGGAGTGCAGCACTCTTTATAAATGACTGAAAGAAATGAACAAGGTAAAGAAGGTTCTGCTCATTGGCTGGACCCGATGAATTGTTCTATCTGTGGGTCAGGACTTGTGGGACAAAAAAAAAAAAAAATCATGCTTGAGTATCAAGGACACATCAGTGTGGCACCAGAAAAACAAGAGAGCTGCTGTAATTATACACTGTGCCACCCCAACCCTCACTGAACTATCAGTTGCTAAACCCTGATTTTAAAGATTTGAAAACTGATTAATACCGTCATTCCATTCTACAAATAAAATTTCTCACTTCAAAAATCCTACCATGAAATTGGCAGTGATTTTGTTGCCTTCAGAGCCAGCTACTCAGGGGTCAGTAGACACACCTCCAAGACTGTCTGTCATTAAAAGAACTTTCCAGCCTCAGTCTGCCTCAGTGAAAAAAATACATGTATATGGACATCATGGACATAGATTATGTAATTTCCCTTTCAACTACATGTATCATTTCGCAAAAATGACCCATATTATTTTGGAGGAGTGTGTGATTAAGATGTAGTATGTTTGTGATGAATTATAAAATTCTTTCCAAATGCTATTTCCCCTTTGGAATTGGTTAGAACCACACTGCCCTCCACGGTGGTGGAGATGAAGGCAGATACAATCGCTCGCACAATCAAACTTGACCATGTTTTTTGTAAGAATGTAAGAATAACCTCAAATATAAGATCATCCTTTGTGTTTCTAATGACATTGCCCTCCAAATTATTTTACTAAGTTAAATGCAGATTAGAATTGTCGGATGCCTACAATACTCCATTGATCTAGTTACACTTCGAAGCTAGGTCTGCCTGTGCTCAACATGTTACTTGAGAAGCTTGTGGAATTCCCCTAAAATTTTATTAATTTTTTTTCTTAAGACAGAGTCTCATTGTATTCCCAGGCTGGCCTCAAACTGAGAATCCCCCTGCCTCAGGCTTCCAGAATAGGAGGATAGGCATGTGCCACCATGCTCAAACCCCTCCCATGTTTAAGAGATAATTTCCATTCACAGAGACTTTGAGTCATTCACGCAATTTTTAGACAAGCTCTCTCCAGTTCTGTCAGCCTGAGCTGTTCAGAACACAGCCCAACTTCAATGCGCATATAATGCCGACACTTGTTATTTTACCCAGAGCACTTATTCACATTAAGTTGAAGCTGATTATTTTTGCTGAATGGCTATGTTTATTTAATAACATCAAAGACTTGCAATTTTAAGGTCGTGTTTCATGAAATCCTTACTAAGTCTGTGTTAAATTTCTTGGTCCCCCTTTGATTATCCGATTGATTGAGTCGGTTTCAGACTAATGTGTCTTCCACAAATAATCATTTGTGTTCAAAATAAAAGAACTGCGAAAAATCCCACGAGAAACAAAAGTCTTTCAAAAGAATTGATTATAAGGTGTGTGTGTGTATGAAAACCCTACCCATATTTGTGTGCATAGAGAAGCATCACTAGTGTTACAGAACTTAGTTATCCTTATTGACTATATTTAGTTTCCCTTAGCTTCTAGTTATTGGGGAGACATAAATAGCAAGCCAGAATTTTTATCTGGAACGCGGCACGCAGCACATTCAGGTAAATAAAGAAAATAATACTGTGTTGAGCTCTAGCTTCACTTGCTAACAAGAGAAGGAGCTAATGAAAACCACAGATAATCCCCCAGCCTCGCTGCAGCCATTAGCTTCAATCTTGTCCCCCACACCTCTTTTTACCAGAACTGCTGACAGGAGAAATGTGGAACTGGGGAGACCTCCTCAGCCGGCACACTCCTCATCCACGTGCTAATGAACCGGTGAATGGCCACAAGGCAGAAGTCCTGAGAAGAGAGGAGGCAAGAGAGGCAACTCCTGCAGCCCAATGATAAGCCACCAATAATGCCAGTTTAATCCTCACTCTGTCTCCTCTCCAGGGGCAGCAATCCCAGCCTTCTACCTGAAAATACCAAATCATTAAAAAACATGTGGGCACACATATTGGTTCTGTTGTTTTATACTCAATTGTGATTATTTGCCCTAAAAGATTTCAAGGGAGTCTTTTATCAGGACAAACAATAAAATGCCTATGAGAAATTCACTCATATTATCTATTAATAGCATAGAAGAATTAGCTAATAGCCAAAGGCATCATGGTCCTACTAGCATTATCTATTGGCTTCTCCCAGGTGGCAAGGTTCAGTCTACACCAAGCTTGCCTCACACTCATTAGAAGGGCGCATTGTATCCAAGTCATGTCTGTTAAACATATACATCATCGGGGCCATAACAGAGAGCAACAGAGGAAAACTAAGACTGTAACTCCCTTTGTGTTAGAGTGAGTGGACAAATTGAGCTTGACTGTGAAATTCAGTAGGCAACAGAAAATATCCTGGCATTGAGAAAACCTGACTTTTCCTGTTTCAGAATAAACCCTGCTTCTGCAAAATTCTATTCACTTTTCCTGTTCAAGACTTTGCGAGGCAGATTTTGAATTGCCTCTAACAGAATATTCAAATTTTACAAACCCTTATGTGCAATTAAACATTTGCTTTGAAGGCATCAGATTGAGTATATGTAAGTATACACTCGGGATATATGTATATGTATATGTATATGTATATGTATATGTATATGTATATGTATATGTATATGTATATGTATATGTATATGTATAGATAGAAAGACAGACAGACAGACAGACACACACACACACATATATATGTATGTATGTATGTATGTATATCAACCCTAACCCAAAAATAAAAGGCAAAAATCCTCACTAGGGTGAGCACACAGAAAATCAAAAGTGAAGCTGATTAGACGCAAAGTCTAAAAGAAACTTATCAAGTTGTTGTCGTCCCCAAGTTGAGTGAGATGCAAAGCACAAGATGGAAGGACACACACTTTGCACTTCAGCAAGCCTTAATTTTTTTCATGATCTAGGTTTTCATGGTTATTTGGAAGAAATGTTTTCATGTAAGATTCATCTTGATGAGAACTCCTATAACAATGGTATTTCTTGGAATAGTCCAATTAAAATCTTCACATTCAGTCAACTTGCACCGCAAAAACAAAATACAATATGCAAGAGGATGGTTATTGCTTTCTTCTTGGAGTCAATGACTGAATGTTCCATAGCATCAAAATTTCCCTTTCCATCCCCAAAAGAAGCCCCAGACTTCTGAATATCAACCAAGTGTGTATTAAGTCTGGGTAACAAGACAGGCAGGCTGGGAACTTCATGTCTCTTCTGAAGAAATATATTAATTATAACCCACATGCTAGCTTCTGTTATTTTAATCTTTACCCAATTGTTTTTAAGTCCAGAATCATGTGTTATGCTGTTATTCCCATCTATATATAAATGTAAAGACTCTGACCAGCTTAGTTTATCCTAACTGCTATACATCCAAATGATTAAGGACTATGGTTAAAACACAAGGCTTCTTACTGCAAGTTCCCATGTGTCAAAATAATTCCATCAGTTCCTCACGTCTCTCAGCCATTAGGAAATCAACTGGTAGCCTGATTCAAGATATCTGATCTCCAAAGATGACAGAAGCAGATTCATTGCTACCTTCTTTTTGCTATATGCCCTTGGATTCTTACATTCTAAACCAAACTCAGAGAGTTTCATGTCAAAGTAGGATGAGAAGCATAGTGTTCTCATACATAAATTATGCCACAGTGTAAGCCAGCTCTGAGGGGAGAGGTGTTTTTCCCTTGGTAGTTGTTCTCCTGAGGAAGACCCAGGCTACCAGTTTACCACAAGTAATGGCCAGTACTACATAAGATATCATTGTATCTAAGTCACTTCCGCCATCTCATTGCACAGGGAGTAACTTAACACAAGAAGAAATCTGTAACAACTTGGTCTATCCTTGAAATCCATGGCATGAATCACAGGCCACTGCTAATTATTCCTATGTATCCCTCCAACCCTGGAGAGACACAAAGCTTCATGGAGCTGCCAAACACCAAGTGACAATAAGTAGCAAATTCATCAGCAGAAAATGTCCCTTACCAGAGAATTTCAATCACACACCCGGGGTTCTCCTACCAGTTGCTAGCATAGGGTGGACTTGGAGCAAAGTCTTCACCTGAGATCTCCTTTCTTTAGTAGCTTTCAGAGTCAACACAAGGCCAGACATAATTCTGCCTGGTGATAGATTTATAAGGAAAAACAAAAGATAAAAAGGAAATCTTTATGAACAACCTAAATGCTTTTGAAATTTTATTACAAGATTTTCATTTTTATCAGAGAGATAGGTATGCCACAATAAGCATGGAGTAAGTATAATTTTGAAAAATGCCTTGCCAGTCATCTTGGAATTCGAGAGTTCAAGGCTAGCCAACATGAAGCCCTTGTCTTAACAAGGAAAATCAGATAATATAGATTTAAAAAAAAAAAACACTTTAAAACTTTAATTTTTTTTTTACCCTTTGAAGGCCTCAAACGAGGTTAGAGAGAAAAGAAAACTATCAAATGACGCTAGAAGGCAGGGACTTTTGGTCTGTCTACTCTATAAGCTGAATTAAATAGAATGTTTTGAGGGTGACGTAACAATCGGATTTTGACTCCACTTACTGGGTTAGTCTCAGACTGAGAACTGTTTTTCCTCTGGGGAGGGAGGCTCCAACATGCCTCTCTGCACAGACTTCATTGTAATCTGCTTCAAGGAGCCACGTCGTCTGGCAAAGTTTGAAGGAAACGCCTGCATCTGACTTATTATCACTGTGCTTCCTGTAAGAGTATTAGACCTGGACCCTGAAAAGGGGGTTGGGGTTAGATGTCGGGCACTGCCCATGAACAATGTGTTGCTCTAGTTGCCCATGAACAATGTGTTGCTCTAGTTTTTGTCCTCCTGACTCTAACCTGCAAGGGTGCCATCTAACAAGACTCAGAGGAAGAAACAGGGATGGGGAAAAGTTGCTTCTCACAGGCATTCAAGCCCTACAGGGACACAGCTGAGGTACTGTGGATGGATTAGTACACCCAAGACTTCCTCTTTCGAGCAGCTTAGAGAAAAAAAAAAGTTAAGAGCATCAGACAAAAGCAGATCTTAAGATTTAAAAAAAGAAAGAAGGAAAGAAAGAAAAAGGAAGAGGGGGAAGGAGGGAGGGAGGGAGGGAGAGAGGGAGGGAGGGAGGGAGGGAGGAAGGGAGGGAGGGAGGGAAGAAAAGAACTGGAACCTGTTCTGTTCTTTTAGTTTTAAACATCACTTGAATGATTAAAAAAAGAAGAGAAAGACACCTTGCTATCAACCCAAAAAATAATTTCCAGATGAAGAAACACATACACTTACATATAAAATAAGTTCAAACTGCCCTACAAATTGTCTATGCTCTGTTATCCATTTCCCCCAGCAACCCTTAGTAATAGCTGACTTTTACTGTCTGCATGTTCTCGCCTTTACCGAACTTAATACAGTTGGAATTATTCAGTAGGTGCACACTCCCAGCTGGCTTCTGCCACTAGTAATACTCGGTAAAGTTCTTTCTTGTCTCTTCATGGATCTATAGCTCATTTCTTCTTAGAGATTAAAAGTATCCCATCGCCTGGATGTACCATAGATTATTAATCTATTCACCCACTGAAGGACATCTTGGTTGTTTACAAATTTGAACAATTATGAAAAAGACTGCTGCATCCCTGTACATGTTCTGAGTTGACAGAGTTATCCCTCATCTTTGAGCAAATACCAAAGAATGTTCTTTCTGTACAAGATGATTAGGAGTACCCTGAGTTTCCATAGATCATTGACTTGTTCGCCCATCATCAGAGAAGCTTCCTCCTGCTGCAGAGGGGAGCAAGCACAGAGACCCACAGCCAGGTAGTAAACACAGAGTGAGAGATGTTGAATTGTACAGCCCTGAAAGGGATGTCTCCATTCATCTCTCCCCTCAGAGCCCAGGGAACCCCAGAGAAAAAAGCAGCTGAGTGTCTTTTGTGTATGTATTTCGACTTTCAGTTTAGTTTTTTAATGGAATTCCTGCATGTGTGAACCAAAGGGTCTCTGGTTGTTGTGCCTTCTCTTGGCCTCTTTTCCTTCTGTATGTTTGGTCCTGTTCCAACGTGCTAGTTTTTATATTGTATCATATCTTATCACATCATCTTATATTAATTTATTACCCTAGAAGCCTGTTTGCTTTCCCATGAAAGAAGGGAAGGGTATCTGGGAGGGGGATAGGAGGCAAGGGACTGGGAAGAGCAGAGGGAGAGAAAACTGTAGTCAAGATAAAGATTTATTTTCAATAAAAGGGGGGAAATCTACTAAATCAGTAAAACCACTCAGAAGCTTGTGAATGGCTGCAGCACTTTGAAACTATGGGGGAACAGTGTTACTTTGAAGGCAGAAATACCTTTCAGTGGCAATTGTAACTCATTATATTGCTAAATGAGCAGAATCTTTATCTAGTTCCTGATTTCTTGCTTATCAGAAAATAAATTTCCATTGTTTCAGTGATTTGGGAAAACAGTACGCTAAGTTATACACGAAACTGCTAAATTGTCTTCCAAAGTGGCCATGCCATTGCCCACTCTCTCACTGTAAGTGGGAAAGAGTTCCTATTATCTCACATCCTCATTAGCACTAAGGGGTGTTACAGAACCAGATTCTGGCCACAGTGTGGGTTACAGGCATCTCAATCTTGTTTGAAGCATCATATGGCCTACCTTCCCACACACTTATTACCCATTAACACATCTTTGGTGATGTTTATTTTAAGAACTTTGGCTCATCCTTTAAACTGACTTTTATTTGTTAGTTGTTGTGTTGAATGAATTTTAAGTGTGTAACTTACATGAGTCTTTCATCGACCATCCTCGGAAAATATTGTCTGGTTTTCTTCTAACAGGCCTATATTAGCTTCTTTTCTCATCAGTCTGACCAAATTCCTCACAAGCAGCCATTAGGAGAGGTTGTGTGTTTCTTTCAGCTCACACCACAGAGGTGGGGAGGCATGGCTTTGGGATGGACACACATGTACACTTGGTCACATACTTCTAGTCTGGAAGCAGAAAGAGGACAGGAAATAAGGTCAGGCTATAAAATGGCAAAACCCAACCTCAGGGGAGTGCTTCCTGAAGCAGTGACCTCCTTCCTGACAGTCTTCTACCACCTGGGGACCTGGGTATTCAAAGGCCTGAGACTACAGGGAGCACCTTCTACTTTAAACCACAACAAGATGTTATGCGCATATTTGTACAGACTTATTTCATCTGAGGGTGTGCTAATGTGACATGCGTTGTACTTTTCAAAGGAATTTATTTATTTGTTGTTTTTATGTGTGTATGCCTGCATGAGTTTATGTGCACCAGACATGTCCCAGAGACTATGGAGGCCATGAGGATGATAATCTTTGAATCCAGGTCCCATGCAAGAGCAACAAGTACTCTTAATGGCCAAACAATAGCTCCAAACTCTGCACTGTGTTTTTAATTACATGTATTACTTTTTTTTCTGTAAACTAACCCTTGGATCCTATAAATTTTGTTATAATTACTTACTATTTCATGTTATTATTTAATCAAAATTTTAGGCTTTGCTAAACATAAACTACTCATCTTTTGTATATGACAGTTTCTCTTTCTTACTTTTCAAACTGTATTTCTGTGTGCTGTTTTTATTTTTCCCAGACAGCCATTGAAACTCAGTATGCAAAACAGGATGACCTCAGAGCCATGCAATAACCAGGCCTCAGCCTCCCAAGTGCTGCAAATTTAGGCACTAGGATACTTGTTCTGCTCCTGGTGACCACACAATAGCTGGAGTTCAGGGACTGTGTTGTAAAAGAAGGGTATATCCACCCTCCTTAAAACTCACCCTAGTAGAAAAATCTAGCTTCTTACCACGAAACACTATTTTAGCTCTTGAGATACTTGTGATGTTTCTTATCACACTGCTAGTTCTTTTCTTAGTTTGCAGATAGTTTTTTAATGTATGCATTGAGCCTTTTTTCCCCCCAAATTTTCCTACATTGTATTAAATTAATGTATCTTGTTAAGAAAATACTTTTTTTCTCAGCTTTGAGATAGTCCCAGAAGAAAGACAGGACTGTCTGGCAAGTGCCTTTTGGCTGTATCTCAACATGACAGACATAATCTTCAGGACATAAGCAAGTATAGGAGAGAGAATGCACATGGCAAGACAGGAAGCCAGAACCTGTGGTCCTGGCAAAACTGCTGTAATTCATCTGAAATCATACACTCAATTCCCTAGTGACTTCCCACTAGACCCCACCTCTAAAATGTCCTATTACCTCTTAATTTCACACTAGGAAAAAAAAAACATCCAACACAAGAATGTATCCAACCATAACATGGTCTATTCATATGAAAGTCTGATTATTCATATAAGTACAAAAAGTAATTTTAACGTGTTTAACAGTCCTAACACACATGTGACAAACCCATTTGGTCATAACATAAAATCTTTAGGTAATATTAGACTCAGTTTGCTAGTATATTGCTCTAATTCTTAGTATTTATATTAAGAAGAGATCTGTGTGTTTTTAATCTAATATCTTTTATTTCTTTGGATGCTAGTGCAATTTTCATGTCATAGAATGAGTTTGAAAGTAATCTCCTTTGAATGGATTGTGTGATAGAGGTTATAGAAATTAGTACAAATATTTTCTCAAATGGTTGATGAATTTACCAATAATTCTATCAGGGCCTGGTGCTTTTTGTTCCAGAAAAAATATCAGTAAATATTTATTATATTTATTTTTCTTTTTGTTTTTGGTAGGTGGAGTCTCACTGTAGCCCAGAGGGAGCTGTTATTTACTCTGTCACACAAGGGTAGTCTCAAAGTAATACCAGATTTCCTATCTCAACCTCTTAAGTAAAGGAATTACCAGCACAAACTACTGTATCTGAATATGATTGTTTATACTTTTTTAATTCGTATATGCTAGTTCAAATTGTTTATTTCTTGTGAAAATGTTTGCAGATTGTGACTTCTGTGGAATTGGTCCTTTTTATCTACATCATCATTTGCAAGCATGGAGCTGCTCATAATATTCCTTTATTATGCTTTTAATGATTTGTAGTCTTGGCTCCTCTTTCACTTCAGTTATTAGTTAACAAAATGGTTTCTCTCTCTCATTAATTTAACTATCATTTTTCTCAATTCCTTCAAAGAACTTTTGTTTTGTGGATTTCTACCTTGTGAGAAAAATCAATAATTTGTATTGTCAATTTCTGCTCTAATTTCTATACTTCCATTTAGTTAGAATTAAGTTTGGTTTTCTTTTTCTAGCTTCATAAGATAGAAGCTTAAATTACATTTTTAACTAATTCTTTTTTACTATTATTGTATGCATCCCAAAGGATCTATGGGGAAGTATAACCTGACCCAAACAAGAACAACAGTTTCTGACAACAGCCAGTTCTTTCCCCCAGCACCATAAAGGGAAAGACATAGGAAGACAGGAAGATTGAAGCAGATTTTTTTTCATGCCAGTACAGTACTATAGAAATATCCAATGTTCCCAAAAGCACCTGCAGAAAAAAGCTGAATGGAAGTCCAGTATCCCAGCATCCTTACCATGATGCCAGCTCCTGGCAGGATGACATCAGGATAGACCAGTTTCCCATCCCTTCTGAGTAGCGATGCAATACGCCAGTGGCTATCACATGGAAGTCCAGACTCCTCCCCACACCCGGTTCACCAGTAGAGAAGTGCCTGCCCATCACTCTCCAAGTTAGCTGGGTGGGGCAGAGTCAGAGAAGGCCTTCTCTAGATTCAGGACTCAGCACTGTGTCTGCTGTGGTGAGGCCATCTGTGCCAGGATCAGCAGAAGAGTAGGAGTTGTCTATCTCTTCCCCACCCGCAACCTTCCCCTGCCCCACTTAAGTATCAACAAATGCTGAGTGGAAAGCTGAGAAGAAATACCCAAATCTACAATTACAGTTAGAAATGTCCCTCATTCTTCACTCAACTAATCATAAAACAGGTAGGTTTTTAAATGATATCCATGGAACTCAAATAGCAGCAGCCAACAAGATATAATTAAGTTCTATGTTAAACTCGACCTGAGAGAGGAATCCCTTTCAACTGCATCTAAGAAACGCTATAGGTTGAGATCTAAAATGAAATGCAATCATTTTTTTTGAAATTCAATAAACTCCAAAGAAATAAACTGATATATTTTGCCTCAACTTACCCAATTTATATTTTATTCAAGAACCTTTACATAGTATTCTCTAAAAACATTAGAGGCAAGGCAAGTGAGCTGCAAATGGCCGTTCTATTCTCTAAACATGGCCAGGCTCAGGTACTTAAGACCTGGTAAAATCTACGGACAGAAAAGGAGTCGTGACAGAAACTCTTAGACTCTGTCTTTCAATGAGTGGAAGCAGTGACCATTTTGTGGCTGAAGACAAAGCTCAAACTGCCCCTCCATCCTGAGTGCAGGTGTGTGGACCCTGCTGTAGAATGACAACAGTGAGCAAAGGAGACTCTTGGTAGGCGCACAAACCCAAAGTTGGAACAAAACGACTGAGCTTTTTGTAGAGCCTGTGTTGAAATCTTCTGAAGACTCTACTGATCAGAACTTAACTCTATGCACAATTGAGCCCAAAGCTAGCTCCATAAAAATATTCCATCTCAAGCTCCACTCTGGTATTATGATGTAGCCAGGCATGCTGGTGAGACCACCACTCAAGAAGATCAAGCAAGGATATCATAATTTTGAGCCTAGCTTGTGTTATTGGAAAGACTCTGTCACAAACAGACAAAATAGAATTTTTTAAAAAAGGAAAAAGAAAAAAATGGTTGGATATATGGTGTCACTCTATCAGCAATTGAAAGGAAAACTGATTGATTAGTAAGGATACAGAAAATCTGAACAAGAATATCAAAATGTGTCCTGACTAACTTTTTTATAGAACATAGTATATAACAGCAGAAAAGCTTCCATTCTTGCCAGCACAGGTCATCAGCTAAACCATTAAATCACAATGCATCTAAAATAATCAAAATGATAGAATGTGTTCTGCAGAGCAGCATTGTTGGGATTCAATAACACAATCAGAAAATCTCTGAATATTCCAAAACAAAACTGACTTCTAAATGACTCAAGGGTGAGAGAGGACATCTCAAAGGAAACAGGAAGCCTATTCAATCTTATCAGCCGTATATCACTGGATCATTTCAGAGAGCAGATTTTAATGAGTGGAACATAAAGGAAGACTCAAGAGACCTAACCCAACTACAACTAAGATAAAAATTACTGAGCAGTTAACATGACTCAATTGTGTTACTGACTTGAAACTTCAAAAAAAAATAGAAAATTGTTTGGAAATCCATTTCAACACTGAAAATAGAAATAATAACCCAGGCAGCATCCTTGTGCAGTTTGAGTGTAATGCCAGCAAAGCATCCACCAAGCACAGGGTTTGACCCATCCCATAGATGCTCAGCAAGAGCCAAGAGAATGAGACTGTACCTCGGAGATACCAGAAACAAACTGTGTGACTTTGCCTAGTGCCAACCCAATGAATAAAAAAGAATATATTATATACATGAAGGGCTTTTGAGTCTATACCTACCTAGACCAAAAGAGGCACTTTTAAAGAATAGCTAAAGGAATTTTTTCAATAAACAAATAGCCTTTGGCAGGAGATAGGAGTCAAAAAAGAAAAAAGAGAAGTTGTGTTCATATTCTTGTGCCTGATCAGTGTGTTCAGCAGCTCAAACAAATAGCATTTCAAAATCGTTGCTATTTACAGCCATAGCCTAAAGCACAAAGATCAGACTTAGCGTCTGATTAAACTAAATTTTATAAAGAATGACAAAATAATTGGTAAAAACATTTCAACTTGGGTATGTAAAACAGAAAAAACAAAGTAGCAAATGCTCAAAGCACAATGGATTGGGAGAACAACACCGTCTCTTCTGGTTGGCATTTCTCTAGGATTCATATCTTGGCTGAGTGACAAAAACCTGTCCATCAGCTACAAGCCTGAGCCTATCAGCCTTACAAATCAGAGTTAATAAAAGTCAATCAGAGATGGTTT
Source organism: Microtus ochrogaster (assembly GCF_000317375.1). Taxonomy (NCBI): domain Eukaryota; kingdom Metazoa; phylum Chordata; class Mammalia; order Rodentia; family Cricetidae; genus Microtus; species Microtus ochrogaster. Next base: position 22,848,521 of record NW_004949096.1, on the reverse strand, counting down.
AACTTGCTTGCTACTGCCTGAAGCAGGATCCAGTCTCCCTGTCTGTCACCCACTCCAAAAACACTTCTCTCGGGCTGCCTATAAATTCTTGAAAATTTACTCATTTATATTTTGGTAGAGAGGAAAAGGTCATCTCTATAAATATATGTCTGGCCAGCACAGGTGTGTATATGAAACCCCTACAGGTAAATGCATAATTAGGAATGGCATCTCTTTCGCTTAGAGACCCATATGAGAAAGCATCTTTTGGAAACCACTACGAACTAGAAGACCAATGCTTTAGAATCTTGCTCTATATATACATGTCTCTAAGTAAAAAGGGCACTGACCTCCACTTGTATGCTAGCTTGTGATATTTTAAATAAATTAGATAGGTTGAGATGTATCCATTGCCCAAATCCATTTGATAATGCCCACCAAGATTAAGATGCTGGTTTTAAAATTGCAAACCACTAGAGGAATTGTTGATTCTATCCAACCTAAATCTTTGACTACTATAACAGCAGCAGAACTTTCTGCTTCAGCCCAGAGTTTCCTGCAACTAGGCAAATGTCTACCAAATGGCCTGAAAGGTCTCTCAGAAATACTCTGGGGAAAGCACAAGTTTGGAAGAGGCTACTTCAACAACTATGCATCAGAAACCAACTCTCTCCCAACCACAAGTTCCTCTGTTGGGGCATCAAAAACAAATTTAGAGATCATGAAAGAAAAAAAAAACCTGATTCATTTTCTCATTCATTTATTCAGCAAACAATAAATGAGAACGATGCATCTTCTAAATCTGTGATTATAACAGCAATAGTATGAAAGCCATACAGATTATTTCAGATTTTATTAGATGTCTATTAATTTAAATTTAAATATGTATAAAATATAAGGTTAGTCATATCTTATAATGTAAAAAGGAAATGGTATAATTAATTTTATATAGTATTTAGTTCAATCTATTATGCCCAAATATTATCTTATTGAGTAATCAGAATAAATGTCCCTTAAAGGCAAATCCTATTTTACAGCTTATATCAGTCATTTTTGAAATCCTTATATCCTTAGTGGCTCTCCTATTGAGCAGTAAGGTAGGTTCTACAGACAAAGGTACAAGAACAAAACAAATACCTGTACTGGTGGATTTGACTGTTGTAGGAAAGACAGGAAACGGGAGAATAAAAACGAAAAGTCAGGTTGTTACCCAATAGACCAAAAGTGATCTGGTTCCAGCAGTCTCTCTCACATCATCACCACCATTACCATCAACACCACCATCATTAATGTCATCAGCATCCCCACCACCACCATCACCACCACCACCAGCAGCCCCGTGATTCTCAATGCTCCTTGTCCTCTCTGGACTCCTAACCTGCTCTTCACTGACTAAATCTTCCACACCCATGGAGAAGATTTCCATTCACGCAGAACATTCTTCCCATTTAATATAAGACATTAAAATACACCAAAACTTTAGAGAATGTATGATATAGATGTATGTATAGCTATAGATAGGTAGGGATACACACATATAGAGCTCACATGCACATTGCACTCCTTTCTCAATGAAGCACAACAAATTAATCATATGTCTAAATACTATATACATTTTATGAAAAATTATATACATAATATGCATAATGAATTTATTCAATCAATATTCCCAACGTGTGTGTGCGTGCGGGCGGGTGTGTTTCAACTTTAGGCTTTTATATTTGGTTATCTTTACCTCAGGGTTCATTCCAAAAAAGAATTTCTAGGTCCCAAACAAACTACAGGTGTTTTGAGGCTTCGGGGACAGATGTGTAACCCTCTCTCCAATCAAGTTTTCTAGTTTATCTCTGATAATGTTATCCTACTGAAAGTGGGAGCTGCAGCCTGGATCTCCCATAATGCTTTATGTGGGACGCAGTCGAGATTTCATTATCTTTAGCTGTTTAGCAGAGAATTTTGGTGTTTCTGTGATATTTAAGTTTTTCATTTATTTGTTTCTTTGTAGAGATATGCATTTTTCATGTTTTTTGAAAAATGTGTCCCTTTCGTGTATCTTCATCCCCGTGGGTTTTTTTTTTCCACTCGCATGTCTCTCCGTGGCAGCAATAACGATGTGGAGAGGTAAGTTGGCACCTCGCTTACTGTTTATGGTTTTGAGGAAATTTCTGCCTATCCTCTTCCTATGCTGTAAGTCCATCCATCTTTTTTTTTTTTAACTGTGATTTCTACTTTTATTGTCATGCTTTGAGAGTCCCTTTCTCGAACTCTGTAAATGAGTCTCCCCCTGGTCTTCGCAGCTTCCCTGGCAGAAAAGCCCCTGGCCATTGCCTTTCCCACACCACTCACTCCCAGCAGAGTGCAGAGGAGATATTTGTCTGAAGGTCTTATTCTCCTCTGGCTTCAGCGCTCTTTTCCTCGGTCCCCAAAATCCTAAGGCATCTTCTAGCAGGCTAACCTCTTCTGTGTTACTTCCGGATCCGGACCCCCAGAGTGTTATGACTCCCAGGGTCCCTGCGTCACTTCAGGCTTGCGAAGATAGTCTGGAAAGGTTCCCAAGAGTAATAAAGATGGAGAGAAGAGAAGCAAATTGATAACCAGGTATCTTACTATGAGGTCTGGTTCTCCTCTGTGAACCTACCGCTTCTTGCAAGCTGAGTGGTAACACCGGGACCCTTGGGCTAAAATTTCTCATGGCAGCTGTGATACAAATCTTTCCATTGACTCTTGAAAGAAACATATTCGAAAGTACAGAAAGCAAACTACTTCGTCTGACGCAAGTTATGAGTTTTCAGCATAAGTAAGACTTAGGGGAGAAAGGAAGGTTTACCCTTCTGCCATGGATTATATGGTGAGTAAGAAAACTTCTCAGCTACTCAGAGAAGTTTCCAGGGAGGAAAAAAATCATTAAACCTTATTAATTCTATATATGGCAATCTTTAAGCAAGAAATCCTTCTAATTTAGAAATATCACAACTAGGAGAGTTGGATTTTTTTTTTACCTGAATGAGAAATAACAAAATTCACCAGGCTGAGACTTATTGGGAAAATATTAAGCTTTTCTTTGTGCTGTACCCAGTGAATAATGAACCGCTCCACGGGACGTAAACTTATTTGGGGCTTGAATTTATTAGAACATTTTCTGTGCGTGGGATCCCAGGCCAGAATTTATCTATTGGTTACTGAATATAAAAGTTGGCTTTCTTTGTTGGGTATGGGAACTGCCACCTCTGCTAAATACAGAACAGATTTTCCAGTTCATTTTGCAGAAATGGCTTCCATGGGATTTGATAGCACAAGAATCATTCATTAATGTAATTGTCTTCTCCTGAGAAATTATGCTTAATGCTAGCAATGTGAAGAGACTGTCCTGTCAAACGTGAATTGCTGAAAAGGAGAGTTTCCTGAAATTCCAGCTGCTTGATATCTTAATACACAATTTTTATAAATTCTAGAAATTGATAGGGGACCATTCAGCAACAAATGTAATTAACTTGGGATTTTATTTACCACTGAGTTCCATTCACTGCTTAAGTACAATAATAAATAAGAATGAGAAAATGTCATGAGAAATGACCATCTCAGAAATAATGACTATTATTCATTGCTCACTTAAATCACTGAAAGATTTAAGAAATCCAGTCCTAATTAATATTTTCCCTGTTCTATAAGATAAGAATATCTTGCTATAGGAGAAAGAAAAGGAAGTTAGTATACTTGAAGTACATTATAAAAACGTAAGAGACTGATTTCCACGCCGATGCTTATATTTTGATTTACTCTTTAGTTTTCTTGTTTGTTTTTGAAGTTGTGGGTCTCAAAGGGAAGTTAAAGTAGAATTTTCTCACTTTTTGTGTATCTTTTATGAGTGAAAATGTGCATTTTCTTAATTTTACTGAAAATCTTGGATAAGGCTTAGATGTTTTCACTCCGAAAACAGCAGACTGGCCACCTTCTTATCTTATAAGTGTCCCTTTGTCTGTGGTGTCCCGGATTTCATATTTGCTACTTGCAGGATTTTCCCTAATCTTCTGCTTTTTCTAAGGTGATTCCATGCTATATTTTCACATCTGGGAATTAGTCCCAAATCAAGGAAAGAACATTTTTTGTTGCCACGGAAAATGGGAAGAAGGTATTGGGGTCATGTGCTCCTTAAAACACTTTGAGGGATGAAGAACACAAGTGTGTCCCAGGATGGTTCCACCCAGGATGGTTCCACCCAGGACGGTTCCACCCAGGACGGTTCCACCCAGGACGGTTCCACCCAGGACGGTTCCACCCAGGACGGTTCCACCCAGGATGGTTCCACTAACCTTGGCATTTCTATCCCTTCTCCTCCTGTGAGAAACAGACTACACAGTCTAAAAGTACCTCTCTTTCCTGAAAGTTATTTTACTTATCAATTGATTGACTAATGGGAAACCATACTTCCAAGATGCATGCCTTGTGTCTCAGGCTTCTAAACACCCTGCACCTCGGTGTATCTTTCAAAGCTACCATCACCTGGTCATAAACAAATGTCATAATTCTGTCTGGAAATGTCCTCAGAATGAAGTCAAATCTAAACACAAGGACATCCAAAGCAATGCTATTCCATTGCTGGGGGTCAAGCTCAGAGGACTGATGTAAACACACGGCAGGGGTAGAAGGCTAAATGCTCTTAAGGAAGAATATGCTCATTTCATAGAGGCCACGTGGCTGTTTTATTTTACTGTCTTCATCATACTCCACCGTGCTTCTGAGGAGTAACTAAGAACAGCAGTGAGGGCCGTAATACATCATTCTGGCTCACATTGATTTAGTGCTGAGGTAAATGTCCTACACAGGTTTCCGAAGCGTTCCTCACTCTAATCCTTGCAGATGAGACAGAATTCAATCTAAGGTGCTGTTATTAGGAAGACATAGATCCAGAATTCAATCCAAAATCCTATGGCTTCAGGGCACTCCTCTAGAAAGGACAAAAGCATAAAGCAGTTTGTCAGTTATTATCTTACCTACGGGTGTCCACAGAAAAAGTAGCAAAGGTAATATCTTGACTTCGTTGTAGAAAAAGAAAACTTTCCCATTATTTTTAAAACACAAATCACTATTCAAAAATCTCTTAGACGATACAGTAAGTAGAAGAAAATAAACACGAGAAAGATATGTACTTTAGCTTTCTATTGCTGAGAAAGACAATTGAGAACATCAACTTATAGGGAAGAAAGACGTGTTTGATTTGAGGGATACTTTCCGAGGATTCAGTCTCTGGTTAGCAGGCTGTGTTGCTTTTGAGTCTGTGACTGAACTGCATATCATGGTGGGGAAAGCGATGTGGAACACAGCTGCCCACCTCTGGCAGACCAAAAGCAAGAGGGAAGATGGGAAAACAAATGGGGTATCAGTATTACCTCAAGAACATGTACCCCATGACTTCCCACCTGGTCCCTCTTCCTGAGGGTTCTACCAATTCCCATCAGCACCAAATGCTGTCAAATAAACCATGATCACATGATCTTTAGAGGCACTTAATATTCAAACAACGACAGGTAATAGCTCCTCAGTTGTGACATCTATCATGTCAGTGTCTATGCTACTACCTCCTTTTCGTTAGCGTCTGAACCATCTCCACAGTCCTTGTAGTAGGTACTGAGTTACTGTCTCCATTATATAGGTGGAGAAGCTGAGGCTTGAATACATTTCTGAGACCTGTTACACTTCAATATTTAATACAAAATTTCTGCCAGTTGGCTATCACATTGCCTCTGTGAAAAAACTAAAGGGCATAATTATTTAAGCTCTAACTTCCTCCAGCAATCTCTGTCTTTACCCATCGATATCATAAAATGAGATGGTTTTAGCAACTTGTTTCCATGGTGACACATTCAAGGAAAGGAGATTTCCCAACAGTCCATATCTCCCAGTGCTTGTCAGTGGCAAAGAAACAAAAGGCTGACCTTGTGGGTGATGTAGTCCCATAACATCAGGTATAAGAGAAGCATTCATGGGAGGGATGAGGCTTGGGCAACAGAACAATGCAGCAATCACTTTCTCTACAGATTGAAAATGGGTTCCAGCAAGATACATTTTATGTGGTGCCTGAAACTTACCTAGGAGCAGTGAAAATGATGTGGGGAAAAAGTTGCTGAGCCTCCTGTGCATGAGAATAATAATGAATGACGATAACAATGTTCCGACTGTGTGTTCCACATGTATATTCACTGTGACTAGATACCGTCTAAGTGTGGGATGCATCCTCCCATAAGGCCCTGCTTCTTGCTTACTCATAATCCTGAGTCAGCCTGGCTTGGGGAGGGAATGGTTCTGAACACTGCCTGCCTCTCCCACAGAATCCGTGCCACCTTCTCAAAGAAGACAAGCATTTTATACTTGGATTAATCATTGTTGGTGAAATCATTTCCTAAGAACATTTTCGTCTCTTCCAATCTCTGTGTTCCAACTGACTTCATTTTTCCTATTGCAGCTTCTCTGATACAGGGCTCCATATCAACCTGGAGCACAGGAGCATAGTGACATAGGACTATCCTGACTTATGGGTTGCATTAGCGCTACTTGATTTTAATGAATCAAGAGACTTTTAAGATTTAAAAAAAATAGTTGGGTTGCTTTTGTGCAAGGTTGAAGTGGATTAAGACTGGAGCCTTATATTTATTAAAAGCACTTTATGAAAATATGGCTTGAGGTCTAAAGTATCTGGATAATTCTCCTTATTTCCTTTTCTGCTCACCGAGATGATTTGGTCATACATTATAAACCCCAGCCCAGCCCTCGATATTTTGACTTGAGCCAGGTCTCCAAAGTCAGGGTGAAAGAAAGCAGAGATAAGTATCTGGGCAGCTCTACCCTTCACCTCGCCTGCAATTTTCTGCTTCCTTTTCAGTGTGGAGAATGAGCATGTGGAGTGAGAGGGGTACTGAATAGGTCTGATATCTATAAGAAAATCGTTCTCAGTCGCACCAGCATGGGATGCCTGGGAAAGCCGTGAATCTGATGGAGATAGAAGTTGGCTATTTGGCAATACCTAGCAAAGACAAAACTACGCATGATCTATGACTCAGAAGTCCTTTCGCATTTGACTTGATTTATTTACATGTGTGTGCCCTGGGGGTACCCTTTATACATAGAAATGAAGAGACATGGCTATCATTCAAATGTCCATTTGAATATACCATTCAACGAAATACTATACAACCACAACTTAGTTCTATTTGCACTGTTATCGGCAACTTTTAGCATATAATGTAATGGAGCAAGCAAAATGACAAAGGATTGATCTCCAAAATGTTTTAAAGCTGAGCATGTAATCTCCAGCTGGTTGGCAGAGGGAACAGAGTTGAAGGGCTATATGAGATCTTGTCTCAAAATATACCCTATCCCCCCAAAACTTAAAGTATAAACATTTATAAAATAGTATTGTTGTGCCGGGCGATGGTGGCGCACGCCTTTAATCCCAGCACTCGGGAGGCAGAGGCAGGCGGATCTCTGTGAGTTCGAGACCAGCCTGGTCTACAGAGCTAGTTCCAGGACAGGCTCCAAAGCACAGAGAAACCCTGTCTTGAAAAACCAAAAAAAAAAAAAAAATAGTATTGTTGTATATAGTTGTGAAATATATGCAGCAAAAGTAAGGTATAAAGATAAAATATTTATGTGCATGAATTCATGAGATTCATTCCATTTGCAGAGAAGGAGAATGGGAAAGAACAGGGAAGGGTTGCCGAGGCATCCTCTGCAGCATCTATAAAATTTATTTCTTTAAAACACACACACATCTGAAGTACTATGTTCAGATTTGATAAAGTTGTGTTATGGGTCCATGGATTTTTATTATATATTATTCTCTATACTTGTCTGCATGTTTGAAATATTTCATTATAAAATATATATTTTTAAATCATCCAAGTACGAGAGTATTTCTCAGAGGAATCACCAAAGCAAGGAAAATAAAACACCCCGTTCAACTTCTTTCCCTCTAAGAACCATGAACCGTGGCGCAGAGAGAATTTTGTATTTATGAGAGGGATCCTTTGAAAGGGTGCCTCACACTTACAAATGTGCATCCTTGCAAATACCAGTGCTCATCCGTCCTGGATTCCAGACAAGGGCATCCCACTTTGGATTTGGCACAGGCTTGTGGTCCCTAAAGTATTAAGGTTTTCTCTGCTTAACATTTTATTGCTTAACAGGAATAATTCAAGAATTCAGAGACAGGATCACCCAGTTAGCTCTGGGTACTGCTCCACCCTTAGGACACAGCAAAGGTAACTGTGGAAATGATTGATGGAAGGCGCGAACCCTCAGCATTGCTGCATTGTTTATCGTCCTTGTAAGACCACGGCCATCAGAACACATGTGCGCACTTTTCCCTTAAAAGTCTTCGGAGGGGTGGTTGTGTGAAACAATGATCTGTTGAATTTAATTCACAGATCAAAGAGGAAGGAAATTAACCAACACAGTAAATTGATTATTTCATGGGTGACATAACCAAGGCAATGATTTATCTTAATAAAGAGCAACTTCCCTCTAGTCCTTAACTGAATTCCAGCCAATGCAATAATACTCGGCTGTTAATGACTTTGATGTTGATGTGGAAAAGTGAATGACTGCATAATCACTGAAATGGGACCTCATCACAGTTGGAAACGTTTAAGCCAAATCATTTTGGACTGTGAAAAGAGCCCTGAGTGGTGGATATTGGCTGGGTACCAGATCTTCAGTCTTAACTAAACAGGGCCTGAAAACTTTATCATATCGCAATGGCTCTGACTGGACTCGGACTCTGACAGCTCTCGGGGACTGGGGTAGAATGCATATGTCTGTAGCTTCATGGATGAAAAAAAAGAATTCCAGGGCTTAGAGCACTGATAATAAATACATGTCTCTCAGCATTGAGCTGGGGTGGATGTAATTAGTTACATCCATCTTTCGGAGGGGGAATACAAGAAAGGAAACAGAAGTCAACTTAAGAAAAAAAATTGAACCAAAAGCTTATTTTTATACCCACGTTACTAAATATGGCTAAGGGCTTGCAAGACAGCATTAGTCATAGATGGCGGCCTCCACCTCCTCCCCTCGTCCACCCCCATCACTAAACAACAAAATGAACTAAAGTTAGCCCTTCTCTCAAGTCGGCACACTTGATTCTTATTGTTTGAGTTACAGCTGAGGAGGCTGCGAGGCAAGGGTGTAACCTTAGGAACAGAGAGGACTCCCTGGTGCCCGGATTTTTTTACTTCCTAGTGGGAGAAGAAAAACAGTGCTGGTCTCAGCCCAGTCTCCAGTGGTCAACCCAATAGATTTCCTCCTGTTCTGAAATCTAATCAGATCCTAGATAACATCGGCTTCCGAGAGTTAAGTTATTGCATCCGTGTATTATAAAGTAAGTCTTCAGCAAGCCTCTCCTGCATGGCCCATTCTCTCCCCATCCCCTAGCTCCCAGCATGCCTCCCTCCACCCCGCCACTGTCCCCAGATGCCCCTAAGCAGAAGTTCCAGGGAGCTTTCAAGAAAGTCTTGTCCAAGCTTTGAAGCCACAGTCTGGTGACCCAGACCTACTGGGAAGACAGCTGTAGGCATTTAAATGCCACAAAGCCCCCAGGCTTCAGAGATTCGACATGCCGGATCGTGAGTATTAAAATACAGAAGGAAAAAATTCTTTGTTTGGGGCAAAGAATCGTTCAACTCTTCATCCCGGCCCGTAGCCGGGGCTGTCTCCAAGCTCAACACTGAAAATACAGGTGGCTGGGGCAGGGAGTCATCTGTGTGATGCCTGTGGCCTTGCCGGGAACAACCTCTTTGTCTTCTAATCCGAGCCTTCATCACTAACTCCCAAGGAACCCTTCCCTCACTAGGTACCCAGCGCGATATATCAGGCAATTTTGCTCAGCATATGGATGACCCTAGACACTTTCATTTCTATCAGCCATTCTTGGGTGGGATAATCTGGGAAAGTCTGCAAGAGCCTCCATCCGCCCTCTCCTTTTCGGTCCCCCTTTGGTGCTCTGCAAAGCATCCCTTCAATCACACAAGCAAGCCTTTCGCTTTATTCCCTCTTCGAAAATTCAGTCTGAATCCAAGGGCTTTTAGTTTCTAGCCACATTTTACAAGCCCGGACTTTCAGGGATATATGTTATGAAAGCACTGAGAGGAAAGTCTTTCTTGTCATCAAAACCATAATAATTATGTGTCAAAGATAATTACTGCTTGGTGCGGGGTACGTCTAATACCAAGTGACATGGAAAGTAGTCTACCGGCAGACAAGAGTAACTGCCGGCTGGCTGAAATCTGAGATAAAATTAACCACCGGGCTCAAGCGCTCTGCCCACTGGAATTTCACCAGATAAATGCTAACTCCGCCTCCCCACGTATTTTTTTTTCTTTTATCAATGGTTAGTCTGTTTGTTGTTGGGAAATTTCTAAAAGGCACGTTTATCCGTACATGCATGAACATAACAATATTCTCTGACGGTGGAAGACTATATTCCAAACGCCTGTGCTGCCCTGGGAAAGATTGCGAGAGTGGGAGGCTTGTGAATGCATTAGCTGAGGATGCACCTGAAGACTGGAGAAATAAGGTGGAGAGGGTTTCGTAGCCACGCCGCGCTTTCTAATCAGAATGCCATCTGGGAACCTGGCACCTGGGAAGAAAGGGTAAGTTAGCAAGATACGGGAGATGGACCACCAAGATTGGAACAAAAGAAGGTCTCAGATGGCACCAACGTAAAGTCTGATGTGCTCTGAAAAATGTCTCCTCCCTAAAGAGGATGAGCATCGTTTAAGATGCTATGCACAGTGCTGGGGCCAGCTCAGGGTCTAAAGAATTTGGGGCATGAACATGAGGCCCTAGGTTTGGATCCAGAAAACCCATGTAGAAGCCAGACGTAGAGAGCCTGTGACCCCAGTCTTGAGGAAGAAGCGACAAAAGGATCCTTGGGGCTCCTAGCCAGCCAGTCTAGCTCATAGCTCCAGATTCAGTGAGAGGAAATATCTGAGAAAATAATGTGGAGAAGCAATTTAGGAAGACGGTCAATATCAATCTCTGGACACCATATGCACACACACACACACACACACACACACACACACACACACACACACACTGTACTCCATGCAAGAGAATCCTGCTCAGACTTTCCTCCTGAGCATCTTTCTTGCTTAGGATGAGGCCCATTTTGAGGGGTTCACTGGCTCTCCTGACTCCTTTCAACCAGCTATACTGGAAAAAAACAACTAACTTAAGCCCAGCAAAGGGAGGTGTAGGCTGCCATCAGGCAAGGCTGTGTGGTCCACACATATCAGGTAGGGGTACATCTGATTATTGACTATATCAGCAGTAGCAGAGGTAGCACCCAAAAGGTCAGGAAAGGTCAGAGCTACTGTAAACTGTCCCCTGATTAAACAAAATCACTAACAGCTTTCCAGACACTAATCATTCTCCTACCTTTGTACGATAAATGCCTGGTGTACAATTGGGACCCAGGAGCACAAATGCAGAGGTTGAAGAGCATGCTAGTGGCCCTCGAGTGTCCAAGAGCCCTGCTGATCTCCTACCGGCGGCACTGGTCATTGTGGAGATTAAGCAGAAAGCCATCAGATCATTTTCCCTATGGCCCTAAAGAGTGAATTTTGTGGAGATTTGTGAGTTTATGTATATCTCCTTCGGAAACCTTTCTCTTGATTAGCATTGTTCACAATGGACAGCACGAGGGAGACAGAGGCAAGAGCACTAGACTTTGAGATTAGTCTGTGCTTTATAGAAAGATCCAGTCTGAAAAGTAAGAAAGAGGAAAGAGTTGCTACCAATTAATTGAAACAGGCTATGTGGCAAGGTGAGAAAATAGCAAAGTGCTTGTCATGCAAGCGTCAAGACTTGAGGTCAGTTCCCAGAAGCGTGAAAAAAGGCAAGCGTGGGGGTACATATTTGTAGTGCTGGTTAGTGCTGGAGAAGCAAAGCTAGGCAGATCCCTAGAGGGGCTCATTGACCAACCTTTCTAGGTTAATTGCTCAGCTCCAGGTACCAGTATGAGGCCCTGTCTAAAAATAAAATTTAAGGGTAAATGGAGGACCTTTCAGGATGTCAACGAGCAGTTGGCATTTGATAAACAAACACACACACACATATACACTTACACACATGCCACACATACACAGATACACACAGCACACACACACAAAGACACGTATACAGACACACACTCTGATACACACATACACATACACATACACAAACAAGAAATAAGTCATTTTGATGTCATGATAAATTGCTTCTGTTCTGCATCAAGTCCACAGGAATTCCTATGGAACCACATAGATTAAATTCTTAAAAAGCACCAAGATGGTGAGGAAAAGACTAAAGTTGGCAAAGGTATGAGTCAGGCAATAATTTAAATGATCTTAAGCACATATACCTAATAATAATGAAGTTTCTAAGAGATGTCTGGCTCTAGGAGTTCGAATAATTGATGCCAAAAATCTCCAGTTGGTGATCATTTATTTTCTTAGGAAACACCACTTCATCATCCTGCCAAGCTAATGCAGACCCTCACAGATTTTATGCAATACAAAGTGTATCAGCTTTGATCAAAAGTGAAAGAAAGAAAGAAAGAAAAGAAAAGAAAGAAGGGAGGGAAGGAAGGAAAGGAAGGAAAGGAAGGAAGGAAGGGAAAAGGAAAGGAAAGAAAAGAGAAAAGAAAAGAAAGGAAAAACATTCCTCTCTAGAAATAAACCCTATGTCCTTTGTGTCTAAGTCCTCATCCAGGCCTTTGCTGTTCCTGGGGAATTTCAGGTAGCTTTTCCCTGAGTCAGCCTGCTTAAGGACACATGTTGTGTATGGTGGGCCCCACCTTCCAGTTAAGGGTGCAGAGAATAAACAATTTTCTCCACTGACGTGGCTGACTATGGGTGTGGTGGAGATAGAAATTTACTGAGCTGAATCCCACATGGGTGAAAAAGATCCTTTTCTAATTATTTGAGCATACAAATATAACAGAGCTGATCTCAGTAACAAAACTTGTAATAAACAGCACATATATCTATTCTAACACTAAAGGACTTAGAAACGAAGGCCATCTTCTGGTTTGACCATTAGCAAAAGTTGAGGGAGGGGAAGGGAAATGTTTAAACCCAAAAGAATGAAACAGCTTTCTCAGAATACCCACACTATAATTTTCATGTGCTTGAATTCAGAGTTTCTTAGAAAATCTGGGGCATGGCGGTGTCCACTAGACTTTCTCTATGCAAACTAGTGTTTTCCATGCACCCCGCTTTTCTGAAGGATATCTATGAAAGGACTTTGCTTGTCTTCAGTCCATAACCCTAAGATATTTACAAAACAAGCAAAAGCAAAATAGGCTTTTTGTTTCATAAGTGTAGACATATGTGAAACTTTGGATATTCTGATGGCATTAGAAATCACATGGAGGTTGACCAGATGGCTAACAGGGTAAAGGCTTCTGCTGCTAAGCCTGGTCAACTGAGTTTGACTTCCTGAATCTGCACAGTAGAAGGAGAGAACTGACTCCAGCAAGTTGTCCTCTGACTGCCACACATTTGCTGTGGCATTCATGTTCCTAAACACACACACACAATAAAAACAGTTTAAAAATCAAATGGTCCAATGAATTTTTGGTATGTTTGATAGAAACTAAGCTGAAATATAATGGTGAAAGTAGACTTTATTAACCAAGAAACATTGACAAAATAAATAAGAAAAAGGAAAATAACCAAAATAATGTAATCAATATAATATTTTACTTATATTTGTATTCAAATAACATTTAAGCTGTGCATCCAGCATATTTTCGAGAGTCTGGTTTTTTCAATAGCAGTTTTTGATTCATCACACAAAGTGTCACCTGTACAGCAGCGATGAGGACATGGGTCCCACTGCAGAGTTCAGTAAATCGGTCACTGCTATCAACCATTTCCTAAAGGGTTCACCTTCTTATTTAGCTTCTCTAGGATCGCGAATTATTGGCTCAATTATTTATGGCTAAAAACCAATTATGAGTGAGTACATCCCATGTTCATCTTTTTGGGTCTGGGTTACCTCACTCAGGATAGTGTTTTCTACTTCCATCCATTTGCATGCAAAATTCAAGAAGTCATTGTTTTTTACTGCTGAGTAGTACTCTAATATGTATATATTCCACACTTTCTTCATCCATTCTTCCATTTCCTAAAGGGATCTGAGAGACTGACGTTATAGGAAGAAAAGAAGAAAATACACAAAGCAGGATGAATCACACACACACTTCAACTGGGTTCCTTTTTGTCTCTTTGTGACTGAAGAAGAGTTTTCAAATGAAACATATTTATCCTCAGCCATACACAAAAATAAATAACCTCGGGAAATTGTTAAAGAAAGAGAATCTGGCAAACAATGTAAAAATAACAAATGGCCGAGATGCTTGTTTTTACAAATCAGTGCCACAACACAGCAAAGATTGGTGATTGGCACATATTCTGAGTCCACTGCTGTCAATATATCGTTCAATACAGACACACAGGATTCTTGTCAGTTTCTTAATTCTCAACTAGAAAGCTCCAACAGCATCCCTGAAGGGAAGTGAGATCTTCACCAAGGCTGGTACCCACTAGTTTGTTCAGAGTGGTGCCTGTCAAGAAATAAGTCTGAGCTGAGCGTGGCGGTGCACACCTTTAATCCCAACATTTAGGAGGTAGAGGCAGAGAGATCTCCCTGAGTTCAAGGCCAACTTGGTCTAAGTAGTGAGTTCCAGGACACCTAGAGACACATAATAAGACTCTGTCTCAAAAAAAAAGGGGGAAGGAAGGAAGAAAATTTTTAAAAAGCAATATTTCTGGATAATACTGGAATTTGATCCGAGTCATTTCCTAACCCTGTGAGTATGTATTTAACTGCATTTAATTATTTCTCAAGTGGTAGATAACTCTTTATCATCCTAGATTCCTTTCACTATCTCTTAAGGATTGGCATTGTATCACTCCAATACTCTGGGGTCTAATAGCGAAGACTAGTTCAGAAACCTACCAATGCTTTATTTTCGGTACCACCCTTCGCTTAGCAGCTCTTATCTTTTGAATGATGCTAAATACCATGAAACCAATGATAGACAGCTCTGGCCTGCTTACCCTTGCAAAAAGTTGAGCAAGGCTCATTTATTCTCAAAGCCAAAGCGAGGGTCAAATCGGTGACTCTTCCCAAAAGGAGGAATGGGAGCTTCCCTGATGAATAGCCGAGATGTAGGGTATCTGAGAAAAGCCATTAGAGGAATGCATTATCTAGAGACATTTCCTGCCACCAAGCCAGCCTCACACGGGCTGATGACTGAGAAAGCACAGGAGGCGCTCTCCCTCAAATGTGGCCTCCATCAATGGCACATTTCTGCATTGTCAAGCTGAAAGCCATGGATAGTCATAAAGAAAAGGATGTGTCCTCATTGGGGGTGTGTTGATGGATCCCATCCAGAACATCAGAGGTGATTCCCGGGTTACTCGGATGTTAGATGCATTTGGGTCTGGTGACAGGGCTTCTGAGTCTAAATCAAAACCATCCTCCCTGTGTTGTTCAGCGCATTACATAATACGAGGAGGGCTGTCTGCATGCATAATTATCACTGCTCATGAGAAACAGGCCCAAAAGAATTCTCTGACCTTGTGCTGATAAATTGTGCTCAAGGAACGAGGGGCTCAGAACTGCCAATCTTAGTTATAGGCCCTACAAAGTTAAATTGGACTGAAGGAAAATCAGGCTTCTGCGTGGTCCATTTCTCAGTAGGGTGATACTCTAATCTATTGAAGGCCTGCTCCTTGAGACCCCAGTTCAGACCCTACCTCTGCTCGTCCATCAGCACATCATTCCCAGCACTAAACAACAGGCTTGTAATTTCCAACCTGACTGGAATTAGCTCCTGAGAAGATCTGGGAGGCAGAGGCCAGGGGGAAGGAAGTTAGAAAGAAATGGCTCAGAAAGCACTCTTTCTAAATCAGAACCATCTGCCAGAGTCATAAATGGTTTTAAGTAGAACTCAGCAACCAGCGAGTTCACATAGGAGTAAATACAATGAAGCCACCTCTCAAGGAACGTTCCCAGGTAACAAAACCATATCGCCATATATTAGAGCAAACTTTTGAACCTGCATGGTGGCTGACACTTGGCATTTGTGTTTGGATCCTATTACAGACAACCGTGTAGTACTAAGGACCTCTGTGTGTCATTATGAAATGCTGGGGTGGGACTTGGCTACCTTACATGGGCTTGTCATCATTCATTAATCTCACAGAAGACCCTTCAGACTACGGTTCCTCTGGGAGCTTTGCAAGAGGGAGCAAGCAATGGGGATGCACCACTCCGCAGCTCTGACAAAAGCCTTCACTGTAACTTACAGTGTCTTCCTAAAGTTGTGAAACACATGCAATCTGAAACGAAAAGGAACGCCACCTTCTACCTCCCTGGCTCTGTGGAAATGTTCGTGAGTAGTTTTAAAACATCTCATCGGTATCTACAAGATGACTACATATGTAAAGGGACTTAACAGTGAGTCTGATAATTTGAGGTCAGTCCACAGCACCCACATGGTGAATGGAAAAACAGACTCTCTAAAGACCTTCAATCTTTGATGCACACACACACACACACACACACACACACACACACACACAGAGGCATGCATGCATGCATGCACACACACACATGCATGCATGCACACATACACACACAATGCATGCATGCACACATGTACGCACACATACACAACAATAAATACATACACAAATAAATGCAATTTTTTAATTTAAAGACAAATATTAATGTGAACATTCTAGAAGGATATCAGAAGATTCTCAGCATTAATTATCTCATAGGTACAGTCCTTTCAAACTTAAATCTCAAAGTAAAACCATTTTGTTGGGAAAACAAAACAAAACAAAAAACCTCCAGAATTGAGAGAACTAAATGACATCCTGTTAAGCAAATAAAACAAAAGCTAAAAGCCAGGCTCAGAGAGCAAGTACATAATTTTTCTCCCTTCCTTGGAAAATAAAGGGACATGAAAGCAGAGGGGGCTGCTGGCAAGAAGAGAACTGGGAGGATCAGGGAGGAAAGGGAGGGAAACCAAAGGCAGTTGCAGTGTGGACATAATCTAAGCGTGTACACACACACACACACACACACACACACACACACACACACACACGTGTGGAAATGTCAGAGTGAAGCCTTATTAATGTATGCAAATGATATGCAGAAACAATTATAATAATAATCATGTAGCTTAAAAATTTAACAACCTCCATAAGTTCTAAGCCAGCTTTGTATCAACATATAAATTCTTCAGTGGAAATTTTAACAAAGTCAGTTTTACCACAATCCTAAAACAAACTCACTTTGCTGTTTATATTTTCCTTGAAATTTAGTGGATTTCTAACACAGAACTGTGCTGAGAGCATTTGCCTAAATAAAGATGTTCGCAGAAATAACCAAGAACCTTGGAGGCAAAGGTGGAGAAAGTGTCAGGCTTGTGTCCTGACTGGTATTCCTATAACAAAGGTAGAATTACTGGGCAGGAGCAAAGACAAAGAACAGAAGCCGTCAATGGCATCTCTGAATCCAGGCCGGGCAGTCTCAGTAAGGTGAGCATGGCTTAGCTATTTTATAGCCGGAGGGAATGGACGCCGGTAGTTAAGTGAAATAAAGAATCTCTTTAAAAGCAAACATCAAATTGCAACCACATCAATCATTCCTTGATTTAAAAACAAAATAAATGAGTGCTTTTCCCCACAGTTGGAAATTTCATTACTTCTGTACGGGCCCTTCTTTGTTTATAAGCTGACTAAGGATCCCTGGAAGTTTTGCTTTCGTTTGGGAAGAGGGGTCAGATTTTTGATGGCCCGAAATGGACCCAAGGGAGTCTACTCCATGACTCAAGTTTAACTTATTTTCCCTTCTCTTCTGAGCTTTTTCTGGTGGCAGAACAATAAATATATCTTTCAAATATACCGTTATAAAACAGGCTCCCCGCTGTGTTAACTACCCAAAGAGTTACTCACGTTATGGGGTCCTAATGAGAGACAGATCTTTCAAACTCACATCTAAAATGTCATTTTGCACACGGCTGTTTTATTGCCTAAGAAGCAGGGATCCTACAAGAAAACGGTATATTATATTGAAAGCAAGAAGATGGGGAGGAAAGGGAGAGGGCAAGAATCTACTGAATAAAAAAGATGAAGGAAAATAGTGACAATTTATTCTATAACCTTGTGCTTATGTAAGTTAGCGCTGGGAAGTTCAGAAGCCAGTTAGAATGTTCAAAGAAGAAGAAAAGTTGCTAAGGAAAATGCTTATAAATTTTTGGAAGGGAATAGTTGAGATTGTTGGAGTTAGGCCCTCTGGAAGGACTCCAGTAAAGAAAGCATCACTTAGAAATGACTTTATAGCAAGAGTTCATCACTCAGAGCCCAGAACAGGCAGGGACTCAGTTACAGAACAAGAAAAAGTGTGTTCTGTGTGTGTGTGTGTGTGTGTGTGTGTGTGTGTGTGTGTGTGTGTGGTGGGGGGTATGTGTGTATCTGTTGGAAACTTTATATATCTGTGTGTATGTGTGTGTTGGTGTGTGTGTGTGTGTTAATGTGACTCTCTGTTTCTCTCATTGTGTGTGTATGTGTGTGTGTGTGTGTGTGTATGTGTGTGT
>NW_004949096.1:22822232-22829781 GCF_000317375.1 Microtus ochrogaster | reverse complement strand
GTGTGTATATTGGTATGCCTGGAGACTAGACAGGTATCATTGCTTAATGTCTACCTAGTTTTGAAGCAGGTTTTTTTGTGGGCCCAGTGCTTCAGTGACTGGCCAGCGAGCCCCCAAATGCCTTCTGTTCACCTCCCAAGTACACCTGATTTTATTCCAGACAAGTTCTGGGTCTCCAGCCCAGGTCTTTCTGCTTACAGAATCAAGATGTGCAATCTTCTCCATAACAAGAATAGATACAATATAATAAATATGATACTAAATGAATTATTGTCTGAGCTATAATAGCATATACAATTAAATTAATAAATTGGTATGACAACCCTAAAAAGTGTTTCACATAATTTTGCTAATTTTGTCCATGCCATTTAAGTAAATACTATCTCTTCCCTTCCCAATGATGCTGAAGTAAGATGACATGTTCTCTCTTTCTCTTCTCCTCTCTCTCTCTCTCTCTCTCTCTCTCGCCTTTCTGTGTCATTCCTGTTGTACAATATTCACTTTATTTTTGCATGTGTACCCATGCGTGCAGGCGCACATACATGCAGGTTTCCTCATCAGTCACTTTTAGCCTCTTTTGTTTATTTTGGGCAGGGTCTCCCGCTGAACCTGGAGGTCAGCTCAGCTAAGCTGACTCATAGATGACCTCCAGTGGCACACCCGGCTCTAGTCTGCTTTCCTCCCTACATGACATATGACAGGTATGCCAGATTGCCCAGCTTTCACGTGAGTGCTGGGAATTCAGAAGCAGGCCTTCATGTTTGTGAAGAGACACTTTTATAGACTGAGCCGTCTCTCCATGTCAAAGACACAGTTTGTGTTTAAGATGATATTTTTTGTACTATCCAGTGAAAATGACCCTTTCCAAGGGAATCTTAGCATAGCAAAATTTCACAAATATCTCATATTTCCTTGCCACCATGAACCATGCTTCCTTATTCATTTCCTTGCAAAAGGAAAAATATTTTCTGGCTTTTACATATTTCACTTGTAGATAATTTAAACGTGCAATAGGCATTTCAAAGACAGAAACTGTTAATAACAAGGGAAACCATAAACTCTATTGTTATTAAACACCAAAATAATATAAGATCTTTTTCTATTCTAAATTAACATACAAGACTCCTTTTGATATTTGTGGAACCATGAAAGAATATAATGACTCGATTCCTAAGAGCTTGGTTTTATAGAATGTGTGGGAGAATATAAAACACATAAATCACCATCATTAAACATACAGATTTAATATCTAACCATAGAGTAAGCATAGGTACTTCCAAGGCATCAGCTCTCTTCCCTTCTCTTTCTGTGGTCTATGTCTCTTGTTGTAGAACCATGATGTTTCCTTATTACAGTGTGTCCCTAGGAAAGAGCTCACCTGTTCTTGCTGCTTCAGACACACTGATACTTCTGTTTCCAAAATATTGACAACTTGGCTTGACAAAACCAGCATTGTGTTTCCTAAATATCAATGCTTTTTGAAGGAAATTAGCTTCTGGCTTTTGTTTTGCTTTGCTTTTACAATTACCTTGTATTTACATCACACTTCTCGCTGCAAATCACAGTGATTTACAGGTGTTAACTGATTCACACTTACAAGGAAGTTGATGGGAGACACAATATTTTGGTGCCATGGTAGAAATAGAGATCCAGAAAGGACATCAGTGGCAAAAAGAAAAAAGAAAAAGAAATGGAAAGCCTGGAGCCTGCAGTACGGTCTGGTTTCTCTGTGCACTGGCTCCACACACAAAGAGAGGCGCAGCACTACCCAGGGATTACTGTGTCAGTCTCTCTGAGAGCTAGGACCTCAGTTTACTAGGAGTAAGATTCCTATTTGTTCAGACTGCAAAGTACTGGGACTCTGAACTTGGAAGAAAACTACACTCAAAACTGATCACTATGTTTGTTCAAGAAAGCATTCACTCACACGTCCTTTCCAGAGACATGCATATACATGTGCTGAATTCCGCTGAGATAAAGAGAGTAGTCACCTTTGACTTTTAATGTAAAAGCAGAGCCATTTGCTCTATCAACAGTGGGCAAAACCAAAATATGACAAAGGAGTATATATATTTATGTATTTCTTAGCCTTTATTTCTTGTTCGTGTCTTTCTCTTCCACCTCTGTTCCTGAGTAGACAAACTTGAGCCAGTCAGTCTCATAATTTATGTTAGTCTTGATGTATTTTGAAAACTGGCTTGTAAATTTTTTGGTAGGTAAGAACTCATAACTTTTAATTATTATAGATATTTATTTTCATACCTAAAAGTTTGAGTTCTTTTTTTAAATTTTTTTTAATATGCTCTCTCGTGTTTTTTGCTCTTTATCAAGGAGACAGTGAAATTTGAGGATTTCCATGGCCGTTCGTTGTTCTTCCTTTTTCCTACTGTTTGGTTCTGGATTCTCAAAGATGTGTTGTTACTCCCCATTTAACAGCTTCCCCATCTCTTCTACTTTTCTCACACAGTTCTACAGTAAGTGTGTCCACCACGAACACCAAGAATGGTCAATTACCTGCTCTGCTAATCAATACACTCCATCCAGAACCTCAACTCTACCACTGAAACATGAAAGAAGCAATTAATAATGAAAAAACTGCCAGTAGAGTTTCTCCTTATTTATGAGTGAGAAACTTGAAGGAATGTACTATCCCTTCCTGGGGCCATGTTTAAAGGACAAAAACACAAAAGCCATTTGTCACACAAGTTGAAAGTTCGCAAAGTCATGGAATCTGACCCTGTCGGTCCTCCTACACACTTCAATAGACATTTTATGAGCACCCACCTATTTTGGGGTAGAATTTATGATTCGGGGAGTTAATCAGAGAGCTACATCACACGGAGTCCCTCTTGGCCAGAAGACCTAACAGAGACCAAGTAGAGCACCCACGCCTGGGTGTTTGTTCTCATTGTTGAGTTTTCTTTTATTCCTCTCTCAGAAGCCTTACTTTACACCAGGCTGAGATCATAATCTTGATCAATTTATGACTAAAGAATCCTGGGAGGATCTAAATATAGCGAAAAACAAACGACTGTCACAAATAAAATATTTCAACCTTGTTTTTTAGACTGTATCCCAAATTAACCTCAACAGGAAAACTGCCCTTTTTGGGTAAATCAGGAAAACAAGACTAAATTTATGAAGAGTGAGCATGTGTAGTCGTTCAAAACAAAAGACTCTATTTTTTTCTTTTCTAGTCTTTCTTTTTTATTCTTCTAACTTCTTTGTAAATTGATTAATGAGATACAGGTAGAAGAAAGCCCAGGGGAGCCCTTCTACCCCAGGCAGATCCATGCGCCCATCACTGGGGTCCATGTGCAGAGAACAAACAGCAAGAGCCAATTCTTCTTTTTAAACATCACGACTTAATGGCAAAAGGATGGTTTGTCAAATGGAAATCCATTAGTAATTTTTCTTTCCAGAATGATATAACTTTGAAAAATGAAGATTATTAAATACAGGAAGTAACTTAATTCACAAGGAATCCATCCCCATCATTACTGATAATGATAATCGCTCATGAGATGTTTCCTGATGTCCTTTACATATTCACTCATTAGCCAAGCGGGAAAAGCATCACTGAAGCACATGGTTTTGCGTGAGCATCAGGCACGCAGCAGTGTGGGACGTGCAGCTTTGGCACACATTTTCTCTAAGGGCTGAAACATTATTAGTTGAGAGTTTGATATATTTATAAATCACGGAGGGGGACAAAACTTAGTCACTTTCACTTCTAATCACTTAATACTAAGTGATTCAGACTGAATTGCTCATAATTTATGTCAAGCTAAAAGAATAAGTAATTTTGATATTTGGAAATTCCACCACCCCAAAATCTGTGACACATCGTTCTTAAGTCAGTGACTCATCCTCTGACAAATAGCACAGCCGGGTTCCTCTATTATTTGAAAAGTCAACACATTCCCTGTGACAGGTATTTCATCTCAAATAGCCCAAAGTTCTTTTCATTATGTTAAACAACCACTATTCGCCAGCTCTAAACTAGAAAAACAAGGTACACATCATTGTGTCTTTCCATGAGTCATTTGGCAATTATCTGAGAATAATTACCATTGGAGTCCTGACTCACAAATAATACAGCCGTCCAGATACTTTCTTTGTGCAAAAGCTTAGTGTGAGAAAGAAAATAAAGGAAACGCCTGTCTCCAATGTTCAGAACATCTGCATGAGCAAAAATTATTCAAAAAGATACCATGAATTTTTAAAATGTAAAAATTAAGCACCTGGTCTTTTTCTTTATATTTCATTAAAAAATTCTAAATAGACTCTCACCAGCTGTACGTTTTAAAGCGTTTTACATCACGGCAGGCAGTCAAAGCAATGCTGCCGTCTTTCTCATCTGAATTCCACATAAAAATTAATAAAAAAGGAAAAAGGGGAAAGATGGAACCTGCCTCCTGTGAGATACAACAAGAAATTAAAGATGCCACACAGACCAACAAGGACATAAACATGATCCAAAAATAAACTGACTCCAAACAGAATCCACAAGATAAAGGCAAAGTGATTTTGTCTTTTCGTTGTTCAATTTTCCAAAATAAAACATAGGAATTCGGATGAGAAATCCCATTTGGTTTTAGTGCAAGGATTTATTTACTTTACTTTAAAAGGTATGAGGAAATGAGTGAAGAAGGCATCTTGCTGGTTATTTTTTGTTGTTTTTAACCTGATGATTCCTACACCAGTCAAAAAGAAGATGTATGTTATGAGCCAGGAAGCCACACTTTCTAAACTCAACAGTCGGCTAGCATGTACTGTATGACCATTACCAATCAGCATTCCATGCTGCTTTTCTCCACACAGGAAAAAAACAAAAGGAAATATCGGGGGGTGGGAGGGCTATTCCTAAATCAAGCAAGAATCCTTGTCTCCAATTGGCAGATGAGCTTACATGGCAACTCCAATTCCATGTGCATTGATGAACTAAGTAGAAGGAACTGGAAAGTCAGCTTCTTTACAACCCCCATTGATACTGTGACCATATTGCTGCAGTAATCTTTGCTGGTGCAACATTTCTTTGCAAATGCTTATTCACCTCTGTTTGATCAAATGCGTTTTAATGAACATCAGCCTCTTCCTCAAAAATTCTTATATAGACAGATCTTTCCTTGAACACGTGTTAGAAGGTCCTTCTCAGGCACCAGGAAAGCATAGTTTGATTCAACCTTGCCATTCAGACCTCAGAATACTCCTGAATTTTCTAAATATGAACACCGAGTGCTCGCTAGATGACATAGAAAAGTAACAAGCAAATCACTAAGACTCCAGACCATCAGCGGTGTCTGTCCAGTGAGAGATGAGCCTGGGCACAGTAGCTCAGGGAACCTCAGCCTCTCCTCCATACTGCATCGCATGGAGATGGAAAGTTTCAAGCTCTGGCAGGGGCAACACCACTCACATACAGCCTTCAGGAAAGCGATAACAAACATGACTTCTGCGTTTAAACAATACGTGTTGCTTCTAGAAGCATTTCCCCCTCCCTGTGGTGTCAATCATATAACGAAAAGAAGAATATAAATATTCTTGAAATTTCAAGAAAATATAAATTTTCTTGATCTGTATTCCTTGTACATAATGATGAGTTTATAAACATATTCATACACACACACACACACACACACACACATATATGCATATATATTGAGTTTATCTCCCACTGTCCCCTTCTATAGTCTCCTTGTGACTGTTTTGCCAGCATGGCTGTGCATCATGGACATGTAGTGCCCATGGAAACCAAAGAAGGTTTCAGATATTCTGGAATCAGAGTTATAAGGGGTAGCTAGTCACCATGTAGATAGTTGGAATAGACCCAGGGCCTTCTGGAAGCCCAAACCATACTGTTAACAACTGAGAACCCTAGAATCTCCTTTGAAAACTCATCCCTATGCTATTTTTTTATAAAAATAGATGGAGAAGAGACGTCTGCAGAATTTGCCCTTTATGCAATAATCTGGAGAGGCGGCTACATATGAGACATAAGAGCACAGACTTCTTATTAGCCACAAATTTGCAAAGGGAAGCCAAACCATGTTAATAGCTCCTGACAGAAGCAGTGAATGTCTATAATGACGGTGTTTTCCATTGCCCCTGGGTTCCCCAGAGATCAGTAATGACTGAGCAGTATTTTGGTAGGAAAGATAAACTGGAGCTTATAGCATTCTAATAACATTCTACTTGTTTGTGAAAAAGTAGGCAAAAAAGTGTGGTGTTTATTAAACTCCACATTATGTAAGCTTAGCACATAGCTACCAGAAGGCTGGGAATCAGTGTTTGACTGCTTACCTGGATGCTTCCTTATATTTGATCATCCACATGAGGTCAATTGTTTGCTTGCTGGCTTTCTTTCTTTCTTTCTTTCTTTTTTTCTTTCTTTCTTCCTTTCTTTTTGTCCTTCTTAAGATTATTCACGATCTTCCAATGTTCTGGAAAAAAAGGAAATGCCTTACTGTTCAAATTTTTTAGAATAAACACAGATTCAATGTAAGAAGAATTTGAATAGCCCTATTTAGCTCATAGTACCTACCATTTTTCAATGTCCCCTTTTTTAAAAAGGGTAAAAAATGTTTTCATGGGAATAAAAAAAAGAAGCTATTTTAGTGACCTTTTGTCCCTCCCTGAGAGGAAGAGGCTGACAGGTAGACAGATGGGGAGTTTGTTATTGTGATTATCTCTGACTCAACTTCGGGGACTTTATCTGGAATTCCTGCGAAGGGTCAACAAGTGTATTACTGTCTGTCCTCACCTTCTCGTGAACCTGATTTTAACTGTACCTCGCTGAAGTCAGAAATAAGATTACAGGGCAGTGTATCCTCAGCAGCTAAGCGTTGGGATAGGATGCATCTGAAACCTGCAATTATCTCAAGCAATGACAAATTTACAACTTTTTGATGTATTTATGGATACCCACTCTTGTTTGCCTTTAATGGCAGAACTTAAAGAAAAAGAACATCCAGTAACCTTCTTCTTTGGTAAGGTTTGAGAGTTGGGTTTTCTAACATGCTGAGTAAACTCTGGTTTATAGTGTTGTGATAATTAAATGATACCACATATGGGTAGATGATGGGTGTAGATACATTTATCCTCATATAGATAAAATCATAGTGAAGATTAATATTGGTTAAAAAGAAAATAGAAAAAAATGTATATACTGAAACACAGTTTGGCACTATAATTTATCTTTTTATTAACTATAAAAATTAAGTAAGAAGCTTTTTAGAAAATTTTAATTACAAAATGAATCCAGCTTGTTAAAACAGTGGAAGAAAGGGCTGTAGAAGAGTCACAGACAAGCTTAACTTAATCAGTGTATGATGTTATGTGCGTAGGCAAAATGTCACAAGTAAGCCTTTTGCTCTGCATATCAATATGTACTCGTCATAAGACTAATAAAAAGAAAGGATAATGGAAATCCACTTGCTAAAAAAAAAAATAACACGCACTCGGGAGGCAGAGGCAGGCGGATCTCTGTGAGTTCGAGACCAGCCTGGTCTACAGAGCTAGTTCCAGGACAGGCTCCAAAGCCACAGAG
>NW_004949096.1:22812410-22822087 GCF_000317375.1 Microtus ochrogaster | reverse complement strand
GGGTAGTTCAGTTGGGGTGTGTGAGCCCCAGAACACTTGCTGACTGGACAGCTTTAGGAACTGACCTTTTGAAGTTCAGTTTCCCGCAGGGAGGAAAGCACACAATCATGTCTACCTTGTGTCTATCGCTCTGATACGAGGAAAAAAAATAAAGCCTTGCCACAGAACTTAGCACACCAGGAAATTTAAAGTATAAAATTAACTCGACTTGACAAAATAATAGAATTGCTCGTGGTAAGGGACAGTGGGAGCAGAGGCAGCTTTTGGTTGTTGTCTTGTGAGAGTGCCTGCTGTAAACTTAACAAACCAAATGTTCGGATGAGAAACAAATTCAGTCTCTGGGCAATAAACCAAGCCTTCTGGGTGATACTGGTCTTTCAAAAACGTTACTATAGAATGAAGTAGAAAGTACCAATTAATCTCAGATGTCATTGCAGGCTACAACTGAAGTCTTATTAGTATCATAAATGAATATCCACAGCACCAAGCCATGATTTGACTTACTGTCTGAAGCAGAGTTATACATGGAAATCCTAAGCTCTGGGTTGCACCATGTCTTGTGTCAGACTTTATGTTGATGAAGACTTGTGGAGAACTAAGAGTTGAGAACACTGGACGATTGAAAGAAGAAGGTGTGTTCAGAAGAGCCCGAGCCAGATGAGAACCCACCATGGGGAGGAGAGTTGAACACATAATCCCACCCCAAATGGAGTGTACCCCTTAGTAAGCCAACTGCTGTCAAGAGGAAAACCAACATCCCCAAAGGTTTTGAACAGCTCAAATTGGTCTTGAACAATAAACACACACACACACACACACACACACACACACACACACACACACTGGGTGAGTAGGAAAGGAAAGATGAATCAGGAAAGAGCTGGGGACAGGAAAGAATACAATCAAAACACTCATGGAACTCTGACCTAATAAAGATTTTTAAGAATACTGATTATATGAGATGAGAAGACCTAGCATGTTCAAATATTACCAGGAATTTTTCACTATTTCTCTTCCTTTTAGGGAAATGGATACATCAAGCCTTGTTTGAAAACATCTACATCTTTATTCTCTCATTACAGCTGCAGAAGGCAAAGAAGGGAAAATTCTAGGCATCTTTTTCCAGCATTATCGTAGTTTTTTCCTTTTTATCAAGTTTTGATGGAAACTTTTGTCAAAGTTAGTGTGCCACAGTGATTCTAATTGTGCCTTAACACATTGACCATAGGGTCTAGTCACAGCGACTGTGAAGGTCCTTGAAGTTCTCAGACAGAACAGACACTGCATACAATGCGTTTTGTTTAGACATCAGCACAGAGATCCTGTTGCTACACACATAATACACTGAGTGTCACTTGCTTAGCTCTGCCTGATCTGAAACTAATTTGTGACCTGGTTTATTTTTCTGTGGTCATTTTCACATTATTGCTACTTTGTGTGTTTATACATCTTTTGAATATTTATTTCCAGATATTTTGTAGGTGTTTCGAAGTTACCATACTGAGAAAATAATTGTCAGCCAAAAATATTTATTAGACCTCTAATTAATCATGTGCCAATGATACAGAAATACAATATAAATTAATTATCTTATCAACAGAAGATAGAATCCAAATTCTTATTGGGGGTTGCTTTTTCTCAGTGCTGCGCTGCAAACACAATTCCTCATGTGTAAGAGATGAGCACCTTCTGGTATCTCACATCCCCGTGCCTTCTTAGTCTCTTGATACCTGAATTTGAACTTTTTAGTTATTTTCCAATAAATGATTTTGTTTAATGTACCTCAATGGTCCTATAAGAACATAGTTTATAGGCATCAACATATTAAATTGCGTTTAGTTTAAATTTTTTCATTTTTTTCATTAGCAGAATCTATGTCACACATAGGCAGTTAAAATAGTGGTAATAAAACAGACATAGGCATCCCCACCGGCCACTCCCTACATCAGTAATATTATTACTATCTCTGAAGCCTCCCCCTGAGTTATCCTTGCTCGCAATTCTATCCTCTACCAGAAAAAAAAAACTATTGTATTTTGTATTATATTTCCACACAGATGTATATTTAGGTGGCTAACTGTTCCTGTTGACCTGGATTTGAACTTAATAAAAATAGACCCAAACGGAACCTATACTAAAATAGCAAAGAAGCAACATAAATCCCTTTTTACCTTTTGTCTTTCTGCTTTCTGAATGAATCAAATTTCTTCATTTTAATTTGAACAAAACCATCATTATTTCACCTCATTTTTCTTACTTTCTTGAAAAATTCTCTCAAGAGACGACGTTGAGGTGGCGTTGTGAATGAAGCCTTTCCCGAAGCCTGACTGCCTGGGTTCAGTCCTCAGAACCAGCACAAAGCTGGAGGAAGAGAACGGACCCCATAGGGTCGTCCTCGGGCCTCCACACTCACTCTGTGGCGTGCTCATGCCCACATCCACATCTCAGGCACGCGCAGTCATGATATTCCTTTTAAATACATATAAAGAAATCAACACCAGGCCCCAGTTCTGAGGAGGAAGCAGGGTCCTGCCCAGCACCGTGACAACTGAGCATGACAGGAGACCCACAAGTAGGTCAGGAGCAATCTGCCCCAGATTTCGAAAGAGAAAACACTGTCCTGCCTGGCGCCCTGTCGGAGGGGGAGGTGGGGAGCGGGAAGCGGGGCTGGTTCATATCCCGCAGACAGAGGCATATCAGAAGAGTTGAAAGCTTGAAAGCCGTGAGGAGTGGGCTTAATTGCCACCCAGGGCAATGATGATATCTGGGCCTTGGCTGCAGCAAAGAAGGCCCACATCTCGGTTCACGGCCTTGATCCAGTCAAGGTCTATGTTGCTGTCGGTGGCTCCAGATACCACTGACACACTAGAGGATAGGACTGTACAGAGGTGGCCCCGGCCCTCACTAGCTGCAACACCAGAGAGAACCGGTCCAGCCATCCTCACTGGAATCCAACTCTCAGGAGAGAGAGTCCTACACCTCACCTGGGCAGCACAGTGAAATTAAACCTGTAGACAGGGGCAGGGATGAGCCAGCCCTGAGAGTTTGAGAGGGGCATAGCTGGTACTACCTCCCTCGTCTGTGTTGATAGGATGGGAATGAGCCCGGCCACAAATGTGAGAGATCTGGCCCCGCCCCTAATCTGCTCTACAGTGACATGGGTGGGGGAGAGATGCTCCCCAATCCCTCTGTACCTAAGATGGGTGAGAGAGCTGGCCCTGAGGTCGTAAGAGTGGGAGAACTGGCCTCGTCCTTCACCAGCTGCAGCACCCAGAAGAGAGACCCCAGCTCCTCAACCTGGGCAACACAGTAGAGTTGGTTCTGAAGGTGTTGATGAGGGAGTGCCAACCCTGAGGGTGAGAAGGAAGAATTGGCCCCACCCCTTACTCATAACTGCTAGGGGTGAACTAGCCAGGGCAATGGAGGAGAGCTCACACTAGTGGTGAAAACGGGAGAGCTGGCAGGCTGACCAACCCTGCAACTACCCAGGCCTGGAACCAGGATTATGAGCTGGTCCACCCAAACATTCACCCCATCTGCGGTCTGCTGGAACATGTGAAGGTACTGTTCCTGAAGACTAAAAAGCTGCAGGACCTCCATGACACAGAGCAACCACAGGATATCCAAGAGAGTCCCAATGAGGGCCCGGCATCTCTAGTGCAGCAGAAATCAGAGGCTTCAAAACAGACGAATGACTCTTTGAAATGAGCACTTGTACATAAAGATATGGATAAAAGAGTTTACTGTGTGACTCACTCTGTCACGCTACAACTTCCATAATGAGATTTTTTCTTACATTTTATTTTATTTTAGAGGGCGAGGTTGCAAGGGCAGAGGGTGGATATGAAGAGACAAGGAACTGAATGGGATCAAGATTTGTTTGAGATGCATGATGTGAACACAACAAAGAATAAATAAATAGAGTTAAAAAATAAATTAGGGTTGATATCTTTTTTAACATCAATAGAAAGAAAAAAAGAAAAGAAAAAAGAAATCAATCTCTACTCCAAGTACACAAGATGTTTTCTAATGGTCTATGCTTAGTGATTGAAGTGTTATGTTCAAATTTAGAAGCAAAGTCTGCAAAGTTAAGGCCTTTGCCATATAGAAATAGTTATTATGGAGGAATAAGTACAATGTCCATTTACTGACTGAGCCATCAGTTTTTCCAGTTCCTGCTCTGTCCTATGTCAAGCCAAATGCACACAGCAGGTCTGTTTCTGAGCTGTCTGCTTTGATTGATCAGTGTGCTCATCTATCTATGCACAAATTCCAAACTCCCTTACCATTGATTTATGTGGAGTCTTAATGTGTTCTGGAGATCAAGTTGTAACAGGCCAGACACATTGCTCAGAGATAGGAAACAAGTTGCTAGCGTCTTTCTTTCTTGAGACATTTTTTGCTTTGAAATATATTCCATTCTCTTTTGCTATGACCATGGAATGATTTATTTTAAAGGTGCCTTATATATCTTTCTTCTTAATATCTTATTTTTAATTTGTTATCATATTTTAGCAATATTGCTCATTTAAAATGTAGTTTATTTTCTTTTATTTCCACTTTAAGTTTCTTACTGAAGAATTTGATTAATTGGATCTGTTGTAGTGACATTATAAAATCTTAGAATTTTTCTAACATTTCCCCCAGTTTTCTTATTGCATTTCTCTCTGCTAAGACATTCCTTTGTTCATGTACTTAGCAGGACAAATGATTAAACTCAGACCTTCCGCACCTAGTAGAGCAGTCTCCTGATGAGCTATGTCCCCGGGCCTCTTTTACTTTATTTTGAAAAAAAGAATAGGTTTGCCATAAGTGACCCAGGCTAACTCTCGACTTGAAATCCTCCTGCCTCAGCCTCCACAGTAGCTCAGATTACAGGAGTAGGCTACAAGGCCTGGCTCTAGGGAAACTGACTTCCACTTCTGTTCTCTATGGCCACCAATGCACACTTGCACATAGACACACACACACACGCAGACACACACACACACACACACACACAGGCAAATATACATAAATAAAAATACATCATTAAAAATTGTCTTCCACTTCTTGTCAATACAAAGGAAGTTTTACTATAGATAAGCAAGTGTGAGTTGCAGTTTTAAAAGTTAGTGAATGCTGCATTTAATGCATGCATATTCAATGACTGATACTAAAAACTGATCCTGACCCGTGATCTCTAGAACTTTATTGTACATGTAGATGAAAACTAGAAATCTAGACAGGAAATAATTTCCTAGGACCATTGTGTTCCACTGAAGACATTAAAAAGCTATGGTGTCAGGAAATGCAAATCAAAACAACTCTGAGATACCATTTTGATCTTAGAATGGCTAAGATAAAAAACACCAATGATGGCTTATGCTGGAGAGGATGTGGAGTAAGGAGAACACTCTTCCATTGCTGGTGGGTATGCAAACTTGTACAACCACTTGTACAATCAAATCAGTATGGCAGTTTTTCAGAAAATTGGGAATCAACCTACCTCAAGATCCAGCAATACCAACTCTTGGGCATATACCCAAAAGATGCTCAATCATACTACAAAGACATTTGTTCAACTATTTTCATAGCAGCATTATTTGTAACAGCTAAAACCTGGGAACAACTTAAATGCCCCTCAACTAAAAAATGAATAAGGAAAATGTGGCACATTTACACATTAGAGTATTACTAGCAGTAAAAAATAATGACATCTTGAAATCTGCAGGCAAATGAATGGAATTAAAAAAACACTATCCTGAATGAGGTAACCCAGACCCAAAAAGGTGAATATGGTATGTACTCACTCATAAGTGGATGCTAGCTGTAAATCAAAGGACATTGAGCCTACAGTTCATGATCCTAGAGAAGCTGGGTAACAATGTGAACCCAAAGAAAAATAAATATAGACCCACCTGGAAATTGAAAAAGGACAGGATTGACTGGCAGGGTTGGGAGCATGAGGGTGGAAGGAGAGGGGAGGGTAGAAGAACTTGAGAAAATGGGATAGTTGGTATGGAGAAAAGACAGAGATGAGAGAGCCATTATGGGACTAGCAAGAAACCTGGTTTTAGAGAAATTTCCAGGAATCCACAAGGATAACCCTAGCTAAGACCCTAAGCAATGGAAGGGAGGGTGCCCAAACTGGCCTTGCCCTGTAATATGACTGTTGGATGTCTTAAATACCACCAAACAACCTTCATCCAGCAACTGATGGAAACATCGGAACACTGGATTGAGCTCCCAAAGACCAGTTGAGGAGTCAGAAGAGTGAGAATATGAGCAAAGAGGTCAAGACCATGATGGGCACATCAACTGAAAGAGTCTGCCTGAGCTAATGGGAGCTCACCAACTCCAGTCGGATAGGTGAGGAACAAGCATAGGTTCAAACTAGTCCCTCTGAATGTGGTTGACAGTTGCATGGCTGGAGCAGACTGTGGGGCCACTGGCAATGGCACCAGGATTTATATCTATTGCTTGTACTGGCTTTTTGGGAACCTATTCTCTTTGGAAGGATACCTTTCTCAGCCTAGAGATAGTAGGGAGGGCCGTGAACTCTCCCCAAGGCAATGTGTCTTACCCTCTCTGTGGAGTGGATGGGGGCGGGTGGGTTGGGTAAGAGGAAGGAATGGGAGGAGGGGAGAGAGTGGGAACTTGGATTGGCACGTATAACGAAAAAAGATAGTTTGCTTTCTTTTTTAAAAGAAAATTTAGTGAATAAATAAATAATAAAAGGTACGGAGTCATGACAGCTGGCGCAGGTGCAGAGCAGCTATGGAAGAGCGAATCTGCTGCACTCGCTGTCTGACAGACAGTCCAGACTGACTCTGAGCTGTCAGAGCTGGAAGCTGCTTACACTTGTCGCTGCCAATGAACACAAACAGCTGGACCCAGGACTTGGAGGTTTTAAACAGACAATGGAAAATAGTCATCTGCTTGGAAAGTGTGGCCTGATAAGTTACCCTTCGCATGTGAACAAACGTATAAACTTCTCAAAAATATTTCACTGCATCTTCTATAGATTTATGCTCCCGCTGTGATCAAACTATTCAGGTGTCCTTTATACACAGCAATGAAAATGAGCAACAAAACACTCACATTGTGCAAGTGCAAGTACATTTTTCCCCCCAATTTTATATTTAATCTGATGTTTTAGAAATTATTTCTGAAATGAACTGAAAAGCAATGTTTTCTAATGGTGTACTTTCCCCTATGGTACCCATTTTATTAAAATCAGCAATTAGAATTTTATTTTATTACAGTAATAAGTACATTTCTATAAAACCTCTTATTTGTGTATATTTTTATTACATTTAGAAAGCTATTATCAAAGAATATTTTAAATGAGTAAATGTGTAACTTTCTAAAATTCAAATTTCATACAATTACTAAAGGAATTTGTGATTTTAAAATGTACAGTTCACCATTCCAATATGTACTGAAATAGAATTTACAAGTAAATAAATATGCCTCTGCTTTTACTCAATAATTGCCGAGGAATGGCATTATAACATTTCCAAATGTTGGGATAATAAATGGAGATACCTTAGCTCCTTTCCCCAAAAACACTTTGATAACTGTAAGACATGCCTTTTTTTTAGTGTTTCTATTGCTGGGAAGTGACACCAGGACCATGGCAACTCTTATAAAAGAAAAAATTTAATTGGGGCTGGCTTACAGTTTCAGAGGTTTGATCAGTTGCCATCATGGCAGGAAACATGGCGGCAGGCAAACAGAGATGATGCTGGAGAAGAAGCTGAGCTGAAAGTTCTACATCTTGATCCTCAGGCAGCAGAAGGAGAATGTGTACCTTGCTAGGCATAACTTGAGCATACAAGATCTCAAAGCTTACCCCCACAGTGACACAGTCCCCCAAATAAGGACACACCTCCTAAGTGTCACTCTTTATGGGCCAAGCATTCAAACGCATGAGTCTATGGAAGTTGTTCCTACTCAAATTGCCACAAGATAGGCATTGCATTTAAAAAATATTCCTATCATAATAAGAATGTCTACGTTCAAACATGATGTGGGATTTCCCTCTGTATGATGTGATTACCATTGATAAATAAAGGAACAGCTTTGGGCCTGTAGCATAGCTATAGCAGAACAGAGCTAAGGGAGGGGGGACTAAAGTGAATGCTGGGAGAAAGGAGGCAGAGTCAGAGAGAAGCCATGGAGCTGCCACTGGAGACAGATGCTGAAACTTCAGCTGGTAAGTAACAGTCACATGGTAATACACAGATTACTAGAAATGGGTTAAATTAAGATGTAAGAGTTAGCCAATAAGAAGTTAGAGCTAATGGGCCAAGCAGTGATCTAATTAATAGAGTTTCTGTGTGATTCTTTTGGGGCTGAACAGCCGGGAACCAAGAAGCAGCTGTCCTCCAACATAAACAGTCTAAAAGAGAAAAGCCCTTGTAAGGGTTGCAAGGAAGAGAACTGTTGCATGCTGTTGGTGGTAATATGGGTTAGTGTAGCCATTGTGGAAAATAGTATAGTGTTTATATTCCCTTGTAAAAGTAATGGTGGAGGTACCATATGATCCAACAACCTTGTGGGTGTGTATCCAAAGGAAATGACATTGACTTATCAAAAGCAACGTAGCTCTCGTGTATTTTCTGCAGCATTATTCACAATAGCCTGAAAGAAAATCAAATAACAAATGGATTGTTTTCAATGAACTATAGACAGATGTAGTGGCACCTATAATCACAGTGCTTGGGAACCTGAGACAGGAGGATTGCTGTGGAGTCAATGCCACCTCGGTCTGTATTGTGAGTTCTAAGAGACACTGGACTGCAGTTGAGACCTTGTCCAATGTAGAACAGGCAGAATAGAAAAAATATAGAGAAGAAAGAGGGCCTGGGGAGGAAGGTAAGGTACAGGCACACAGGGAGCTTTATAGAGCTATGAAATAATAAAACCACATCACTTTGGACAGCATGATTAGAAATGGAGATAATTGTGTTAAATGAAATGAGCCAGACTCAGAAACACAAGTGCCACATAATTTGATTCATGTTTGATCTCACTTAAGTTGAAAGTAGAATGGTGGAGACCAGAGGCTGAGGAAAGAAAGTCAAAGAAACAGTTGGGAAAAAGCTGAGAGTGAACACTGTGTCTCACACAGCAATCAAACCTGGTACAATCTACCTCATGGTAAGACAGCTCTAGACAACAGTATTGGACAGTGACTTCAAAATGAGAGAAAAGCCAGGCGTGGCAGCACACACCTTTAATACCAGCAGAGGCAGAAGGATTGCTGCGAGTTCTACATCAGCCTGATCTAGGTATAGAGTTCTAGGTCAGCCAGGGATTCATCGTGAGACATCTGTCTCAAAAAGAATTGGAAAAAAAAAAAAAAAAACCTACTCTAGGAGGAAGAGTTTGGGAAGTTGTCACCATAGAAAGTGATGTTTGAGGAGATGGCTATTTTATTAACCTGAATAAATGTTGCCTTGTGTCTATATGTATCAAACTATCTCATGTTATCCCCTACTTTGTACAGTTATTATGTCTATTATTTAACAATTGAAAATGAACTTAAATAAAAGATGGTTATCTATTCAGTCACATAAACTTCTATTAGATGTTGTTTAAGGGACTCTATTGCTTTCATAAAGTCATTTTTTTCCACTTCTTCTGTGTTAGGGTGTTCAAGTCCTTCTGTTGTAAGATCATTGGGTTCT
>NW_004949096.1:22809282-22811524 GCF_000317375.1 Microtus ochrogaster | reverse complement strand
ATAAATAAATAAAAACTTCTATTAGAATATATTCAATAAAATGTATTGTCCTATCAAATATTCATCCATAATGAGTCTCTTACAATGATTACACAACTTGAATATTTTATTTGTAGATGTTTGTGGAATTAGCATTCCTTTTTATGTTACGAGCTTCATAAAAACTGTACTGACCGAAATGTGTTAATTATTTCAATGACTGTTAAATGACTGAATAAGTTTAGAGAAAGACTGTAAGGGTAATTGTTAAGAACTCCGTACTCAAATATTTTAATAACAAATTTAATTGTATGCAAGTCTACTATAGAACCTGTACATAAGATTTCTAATGTAAAAAGTTATTAATCACATGTGAATGGATTAAATTATTAAAAATGTTTACTATAAGACTGAATTATACCTAGGTTTTGAAAGAAAACTCTCAAGATGTTGACAGAGGTATTTACTAAAAACAGGATTAAAGTTGACTTTATCACTGTTAAATATTCTTGTGATGGGCATTTTGGTAATTATTGTATGCTCTCAACATGTTCAGAAACTGAGATTATATATTTAACAATCGTATCTCATGTTCCCTCCAACTGGAATATGTCAACTCACTGGGGAAAAAAATACCCTGAGTTCCATCCCTGAAAACAGAGTTAATATAAAATATTATGCTTTCCAAATGTTAATAAAGTCCTTTATAAAAAGTAATACTGCACTTATTCCTGCAAAATGTATTGCATATACCTCATTGCATTCATAGCTCCGATTCAGTCTCCAAAAGAAAATTATTCTTAAAAAGGAAAGAGAAGGGTTTGGCCAGCATTATAGCTCAATAGCAGAGAGTCTTGTACATGAAATGGCCCATGTGCTGGCCTCAGCACTGAGTGGTACATCCTTCTGTCTGGGTGTTGCTTTGATTGGTTAATGAATAAAGAACTGCTTTGAGCCTATGGCAGGGAAGAACAGAACTAGGTGGAGAAAGCTAGGCTGTATGCTGGGAAAAATGAAGGGTGGAGTCGGAGAGAAGTGATGGAGTCGCCGGAGACAGACGCTGGCAACTATAGCCAGTAAGCCACTGTCACGTGGCGATATACAGATTGATAGAAATTGGTTAAATTAATGTAAGAGTTAGCCAATAAGAAGCTAGAGCTAACAGACCAAGCAGTGATTTAACTAATACAGTGTCTGTGTGGTTATTTCAGGTCTAAACTAATCAGGCAGCTGGGAATGAACAAGCAGCTCTCTCCTACACAGCACTGCTAAATAAATGAGTTGATAAAGAGATGGCTGAGAGACAAACACTCGCTCAAGAAAAAAAGACTGAGGGGGGAAAAAGGCTGTATGAAAGGCGTTAGGCACATCTTTGTACATTACTGAATGCCCTGAAGTTGAGCAAAAGCATACGGCCTAAATCTCTCGTTTTCCTGCTATTCCCCCAACTGCATAACATGATAGCCAAGCAATGCCATCCGGAAAGCTAAACTGAACTCTGGGTACACAGATGTATACTAGCAATATAATCTTTGAGAGAGGGCACTCACATGCTCATGCTGTCTGCGAGCTACAGCGGAGCCAGATAACTATGACTCCTTCCAGCCACACTTTATCCACTGCTGTGGATGGGACATGAGCCATCTGTCCCTTATAGATGTCACCCTTCATCACAGCCATAGATTGACTTCCAGAACAAGGTACGGTGCTGTATGGATCCACCCTGTGCCAACACTGTGTTCACTTGCTTGGTATAAAAGGACATCGTGCCGGGGCCGAGTGGTGGTGGCACACGCCTTTAATCCTCAGGAGGCAGAGGCAGCTGAATCTCTGAGAGTTTGAGGCCAGCTTGGTCTACAAAAGCTAGTTCCAGGACATTTAGGACTGTTACATAGGGAACCCCTGTCTCGAAAAACCAAAAAAAGGCATTGCAGGCAGACGCTGCTGTGAAATGACCTAAGGAATGAGTCCCTTCAAGAAGTCACCATGGCAAAGGACAACAGAAAAGGATCTCGAGGAAGTGTATTGCATGTCTTTATAAATTATCCAGGTATGATTTGGGTTTAATTTCCCTCAGGAAGAGGAGTATCATTCATTCCATTCTCGATTAAACTGTATAAAATTGCCAATATTAAAATTCTTCTGCCACACCAAAAATGGTTCTCAAAGTTCAACATAATGCATGCTACAAGCTAATAGAAAATTTAGGAAAAAATTGTAATCTCCATTTTCGTTCACATTTTTTTTTTTTTTTTTTTTTTTT
>NW_004949096.1:22795372-22801597 GCF_000317375.1 Microtus ochrogaster | reverse complement strand
GGCCACTTTTTTAAAAGGAGAGAGACCACGCCCCAATGGGCTGGTATCTCAGCGGCTATAGGCTGGAGGAGCGGAAGGACCTCCCGCAACACTCTGACAGCTCTGTGCACCAGTTCTCAATGGCTTTGCAGGGTGTCATATGCATGTCCATTAGCAATGAGGTAAATTCAGAATACTGCCGATAAACCTGGGAATTATCAGAAAACGTGAAGCAGACATTCCAAAGTTGCACACATTTTTGGGTACTACTGCTTAAAACAGTTAACGTCCCTTGGTTTTCTTTCTGTACCCCGGGTGTGTTTGTGGCCTATATGCACATGTCAGGTGCACGTGTCTATAAGACCACGTGGGGTCAGTAGAGAACGCCTGTTTTGTCTCTCCCCATTCTCATCCTCTGAGATGCTTGAGATCCTCCTGCTGCACCTGAATCTGGCTGGCAGCCTGGCAGTGTCCCACCCTCAGCACTAGTGTGCTAGGCGAGGAGCTCCACGTCCAACTGTCTTGTTTTTACACAAGTGCTGAGTACTCGGGCCGATGTCCTCAAGCTTGCACAGCGTGCGTTCTTAGCCACAGCGCACCTCTCCAGGACAAAAATGCCCTTCACTTTTAAAAGGGACTCAATGGAAAATAAAGTTAAAAAACTGAATTCCAAATATCATTCACACACACACGTCACAGTGTGACAAAGCACCAGTCCACAGGATTACACCAGAACATGTTTCCCCTGTACTGCTACGCTACTCCAAAGAAGATAAAAGAGTCTAGATTCGGCTGAGCCATATGAAATTGTCATTTGTGCCCACAAAAGCCAGACAAATACTTGGAATGTTGTCTGTTCTGTCCTTTGACGTAGCCTCATGACCACAAATACTATAACACCTAACATGCATTAAGTAAAAATGCAAAGACTGATTGAATGAATCTATTCGAAACAATGGCTTTAAAATTTTCAAAAGCAAATCTCAGTAAGAATTCACCCTATAGCCAGCCTCAGGAAACTTACCCACACAGAAATACCCACTGAAGCATAGAGACAGAGCCAAGTGATCATGCCTCACGTATGTACAAATAATAGTGATTACAGCTGCCTTTTACATAATAGTTTTCCTGATAGAAGCACAAAAGTAAGTTATTGTCCTTCCTAGGACATTACCCTTTCGTCATCTAAGTCCAAATGGGATCATAATCAAGATGGATTATGTCACGATTGTCTTCAAAGATGTGGAGTTTAGTGAACTGAGAAAAATATACCTAGAGTCTTTAAAAGGAGAAAACTGGGAGCCTGATATCGTTCCTTCTGTGATAACATCTAAGGAAGCCATCAGAAGTCATCTGTAGAGGCTCCCACCTGAAATCCCAGTATTCAAGAGGCTGAGGTAGTAGGCTGGCCATGCGTTCATGGCCAGCCTGAGCTACATAGTGAGTTTTAGACCAGCCTAGGATAAAGAATGAGACTCACTCATCAAAAGGGAAAAAAAAATGTAGATAGAAGAAAACTATTGAAATCTAAGAAACAATTTGAAAGGAGTAATTCATGAATATTTTCAAAGTGAAAGACACTTCAGACAGCTTAGCTAAAACAATATAACAACCTACAAAATTTAACAAATTAACTTTTAAAAAAAATCCTTAGGGAAACATCATCAGAACTGAAATAAATTTCTGAATCTTGGAGGATCCCTTTTTTTAGATCATACTTTATGTTTATCCATATGCCTCTCATATTAAATAACATGATAATAGAATGATTGAAAATAGCTCTAAGCAGAATTTAAAAAAAAAAAAAAACTACTTTCTCTAAGTGGGTCAACATGACAAACATACTTGGTGACTAAGCCTGTCTAATTCCCATTGCACTAATGGTCAAGGAAATTAATAAGAAAGCTGAGTTTCACGTTCACAGCCTCAAAGGAATAGCCTATATAGGCAGGATTCTTGCTCCTTCAACACACAGAGCCGAATTCACATATCCACCACCAATAAAAACACGGATCTCTATGACTTCTTTTTTAATTAAGAGAATAGGAAGTCTGCGCATTAGAAATGTCTTCTGTGAGTAATTAGAATCAATAACTCCATGGACATCGTTTGTCATTTTGTGGACAGGGATATGGATGCAGGGCAGAGGCATGTTGGAAGGTGAGCGAAGTCAGCAACAGATAAATAACTTCCCCCATTGTGTGAGCGCTGCCTTGTTTACCCCAATCCATCAAACCCCCTGCCATCCATGCCCAGCTGAAAGAACAGGGACATAAAGGAAAAACTTAGAGAAAAAGCACTCACTTTAAAAATTCACATAGGCCGATGATAGCAAAGGAACACACTATATTTATAAATAAATATAAACGTTCTTATGAATCCAATATACACAAATAATGGTATCATTTAGAAAAAATATTACAAGTTTGAATTTAACTGTCTGGGAGAAATCCTGGCATTTGACACTTTTGAGAATATTTCATTCCAGACCTAATGTCCGAATATACTAGCTAGAACTAGAACAACAATGCTTAGAAATTTTAAAATAATTAGGGTTGCCAAATGAAATGCATCTGAATTTCCCATCCCATCTGAATATTGGGTAAATAACACACTACTTTTAAAGTATAAATAGGCACCAAGCTCTGCAGGGAAAGATTATTCACAGTTAGCTGAAATTCAGATTTAACTAAATACTCTGCTCTTTTGTTTCTTAAATGTGGTAATCCTCAAAAAAGAAAAAAACAAAATGTGAAAAAGGAAACAAACCTTTGTTTTTTATTTTTGTTTTATTTTGTTTTGTTTTAACTGAATAATCCACAGATCAAAAAAAATCACAGAAAGAGTCATAATGTATTTTGTTTTGTTGATATTGTATTAATTTAACTTTTTGTTAAAGCATAGTATTTGTATGTTATATGAGGCACAATGTGATGTTTGAAATGAGATGTGAAATAGGTACAGATGAACTTCAACTATTTTTTTCATAGTAAATATAATCGAGCCCCCTGCTTCTATTTTGAGTTATAAAATGCCTTCTTTTAACTCTAGAGACCTGACTCTATGCTGAAACACCCAGACTTATGCTTCCCGTCTGATACACGTTTCCATCGCTCC
Source organism: Microtus ochrogaster (assembly GCF_000317375.1). Lineage (NCBI taxonomy): Eukaryota > Metazoa > Chordata > Mammalia > Rodentia > Cricetidae > Microtus > Microtus ochrogaster. Next base: position 22,798,501 of record NW_004949096.1, on the reverse strand, counting down.
CAAAGCTCCAAAGTCTCCAGTGCTTCCTCTAGTGTCTCCACTGAATCCCTCAAGTCCAGACATTCTGGGGCTGGCTTATCTCTTCGCTGGTACTGGCTGGTGAGTTCACGAGCAGGTGTAGGAAACCATAAGGAATTTCCTTTCATTGCTTAGATCTAGAATGATGCACAGATTTTTATATTTACACGAAACCCATGAAAACCAGCATTAAGAAGTCCTACAGCTAAACAAAGCCATTAATTACAAGGTTAGACGATGACATAATTTTGCTAATTACTCACAGCTTGCTGCCCATTTTTTTCTGCTGCACCCCACAAATGCATGTTTTTTATCTCCATAATAACAATGACGGCATACATCATTAACCCTATTTCACTTTTTTAATTTTTTTATAATACTAATAACAAAGATCGTTAACCTCTATTCTGCTTAATATCTAATCAGCCATTTTAGTTAAATAAATATCATTGAAAACACTAACATCACTCCGTAAGCAACACTGGCTTCCAGGGGTGGCTCTGCCTATGCATTACCACTACAATGCAATACACATAATGTATTAGCATGAGTTTAACTCTACAAGTGTCCATTCCTGAGCAGTCACAAGGAAACAGATGAAGTATAATTTATTGCTTTAATCAAACGAATTCAGAAACCATCCTTTCTAAAGCACCTATAAACGATGTTTATGTGATTGCATTGTCTTTACAACATTATCGTCAGAATCTATTTTTGAAATCGAGCTGCACGGTTGTACATAAGAACACCAGGGGTGTGAGCTATGATGTGTTTGTGCAGGAAATCTTCGGTTGTGACGGCTACCGGCAATGTGACAACCGTGCATGGGATCCAATAGTAATAGCTGCTCTTAGAAAAGATTCTCCCGAAGGGCATCTGCCTGCTGCCACAATGCCATGACCTCTTGCCATCAATCACCACATTCTGATGTTTGTGACATCAAAGGAGTTAGGATAGTAGACAATAGTCCTACTCAAAACATCTGGGAAAGCCCTATCTGTCCTTCCAAACAAGTGGCGATACCCGTGCTTACACATCTTATTACCACCCTCACTCCAAATGAGGATTGGTGAAGGAAGGCCTTGAACACACAGTTAACCGCCCTGTGATGCTTGGCCTTGAAGACTAGCAGAAAGATGGCCCACTGGAGCCACCGAAGAACCACTATTTGCAATGGAAAGTTTATACCCTTTATTACCAAAGGCCAGCAGAGAAAATTAATATGCATATCTTGATAAATAACAGCAGTTATAAAGTACTATGTCTGTCTTGATTCAATTTCTGGGCTCAACATTACAGATTGCTATATTTTTGAATATTAAATATAACAATTAATATTTACTTGATACTTGACTGGGTTAAGAAAAACCTTCGGTTGGTAAATTACATATCTGGGTGTCTATGAGAGTCCTTCCAGAGAAGATTTAGTAATAAGACATTAACTTATGGGGAATACGCCCCTACTGAATGGAGGCCCTCATGCATTTGGCTGGAGGTCTGACTGGCATCAAAGTAAAAGAGGAAGTCAGCCATCATCTACAAAGCTCCATTCTTAGCAACTAGTAAGCCCGTGGTTGCTGCAGATGTTCTGCAGACATCAGATTCCAGCTTCTTCAGCCATCCAAGATTAGCTCACTCCAGAAAACCCCAGCAAGCTTCCAGACCCTCAGTATCAGGTTAGGATAGCATGACACACTCCCTTCTTCTTTTCTTCCCAACTTCTTGGTGTGAGCAGTCCGTGTATTCTCTGCTTTTCAGGGTACAGATGACCATTCTTGGGATATCTAAGTCCAATGATATAAATCCATTCGGCAAATAATCTTCTGTAATTATATACTAAATACTTATATGGAGAGAAGAGAGAGATTCTATTGGTTTTTGTTCCCCTAGGGAACCCTAGTACAACAGTCAGCAATGTTAATGCTATAACAATTTGAAGAGACATTGTCGTTCTCACCCAGGACATACTTGTATAGCCCAGTTTCCTACCTTGAGCACATTCCAGAAGGTGAGTAGCCTACACAAAGTTGATTTTAGATATTTATATAAATTTATACATTTCTCGAGCAAACATTTAATTCCATCCATTGTGCATTTGTCCAGTGTATCTTTCAGTCAGAGGAAAGACACAAAGAAAGAAGAGAAAGGAGTCTGTATGACCAGGGAGAGCTTAAGTGGCTTCCTCCCAGCAAGACGACATCTTTCTTTCCCACAGATCATATGTCTAGGGACATACAATGACATGCTTTCCCCATCTCCATTTTTGACTAAGTATTGATCATCATTATTTTCAATACTGTTTTTGAATGTCACAGGCCCAGCATAAAACATACAGGAATCCTAGGACACTGGTTCATAAAGGGTTGAACAAAAACATAGACTACAAGAAAAACCTGAAACAACAGTTAGTTGGTTTTTTTTTTACAACAGTTAGTTTTTATGAAGAAGAATGAGGTGAAAGGAAGTGGAGCACTTAATTATAGTATGTTTTCTTTCCTGGTCACATTTAAGGTTCTTTTCTCACTGCTTTTCAAAGGAAAAAAAGTGTGGTTTAATAGATATGATCTCGGATTTTTCTCTTTGACTTAGGATCTTATCCAGATCTTAGACATGGTCCCATCATCAGCATCCAGTGCTCGAGTTCTCTCATTTCCCAAAATGTATCAGAGAGTAGACTAGGAGAGTAGGTACTTGCTGTGCAGATTGGCAAGAAAAACGCAGAAGCGGGAAGTGGTGGGTTGCAGCAGCCACTGCCACAGGCCTCTCCCTTTACCCAGTTCTTACGTTACTTTCTAAAGCAAGTAACTGACCTTTCCATTAAAAATCTATTCATTGTTAATTCCACTCCTAGTGCTCCGAATTTAATCAGGGTCCTCATATTTGCCTGGCCAAAGGTCATTCTGAGGAGTCTTTGGAAGGATGCTGCAAACCATGCCATCTTATCTTTTTTGTTTTGTTTTTGTTTTTATTGTTGCTGCTGCTGCTGCTGTTGTTTGTTTTTGTTTTCAAGACAGGGTTTCTCTGTGTACCTCTGGCTCTCCTGGAACTCACTCTGTAGATCAGGCTGTCCTTGAACTCACAGAGGGCTGCCTGCCTCTGCCTACCTGATTG